>NW_013665860.1:177800-195058 GCF_000517525.1 Limulus polyphemus | reverse complement strand
TATTTTTTATGGTTTTGTTTCTGTAATCCTCATGTGAAATCACATCAGTTACCTTTTATTTTTATGGTTTTGTTTCTGTAATCCTCATGTCAAATCACATCAGTTACCTTTTATTTTTTATGGTTTTGTTTCTGTAATCCTCATGTGAAATCACATCAGTTACCTTTTATTTTTATGGTTTTGTTTCTGTAATCCTCATGTGAAATCACATCAGGTTTCCATTTATTTTTATGGTTTTGTTTCTGTAATCCTCATGTCAAATCACATCAGTTACCTTTTATTTTTATGGTTTTCTTTCTGTAATCCTCATGTCAAATCACATAATTTACATTTTAATTTTATGGATTTATTTCTGTAATCCTCATGTCAAAATCACATCAGTTACCTTTTAATTTTATGGATTCATTTCCGTAGTCCTTGTGTCAAAAGCAGTAAATCACAGTAAATTCATTAGTTGTTTTTTCTTAGATCTAATGTAAAAATAATGTGTTTGTTGAGTGTAATGTTTCACAGAGCACTTAAGCTCATAAAATTTTAGATGTTTTGTTTTAATAAAGTTTTGTGATGCTAAGGTGAGAAATTTCTCATTTTTACGTATTAGTTACTTTTGTTAAATATATAACAATAAATAAAATGTATATACATAAAAACAATGATCTGTAGTGCTTACTGCATACTCAAGCTCTTTTGCACTAAGGTAAACATTTTTGAGTCTCACAAATTTGGGTGACCATAAAAGAATTTATACAGCTTTCAAATATGCAATTTAGAAAGCAAAAAATATATCAATCACTAGAATAAAATGTCTTGAAACTACTATAATTGATCTGGTTTTCTAAGTGAGCTATTAATATGTTCAGAGCACTAAAATATAATCACCACATACCAAGCAGTTCTGCCAATTACCATTTTATGGTGGAAAATAACAACTTGTAAGATTTACTTAGAGGAGCATCTTCTCTTTATATTTGTTACAAACATGTTCAGCCACGTAAAGTTGATTATCAAACAAACTAAATAACAACATTTACTTAGAGGAGCATCTTCTCTTTCTGTTTGTTACAAACATGTTCAGCCACGTGAAGTTGATTATCAAATAAACTAAATAATGACTTGTAAGATTTACTTAGAGGAGCATCTTCTCTTTATGTTTGTTACAAACATGTTCAACCACGTAAAGTTGATTGTCAAACAAACTAAATAACTAAATAAATGTTGTTTAGGATTTCCATTTTAATAAAGATCATCTATGTACTGATAATTTAATTAGATTTTATTTGTGTATTTTAAGTCAGTAATTGTATCACAAGGAAATATGTACTGATTTAAGATTATGGCCACACTAAAGCCTGATTGAATTAATGGGCCATAGGTTAAAATAAAACCTTTTTTTCATTGATATTGAGTGTTGATATTTTCTGTGCTCTAGTTGTGGTTGGCCCTAGCATCTCTGTGTGTCCTTGACCATGATCATGTCGAACGATTATCATCAGGCCAATGGGTCGGAGCCACAGATGGTCAGCCATCACATCATAGGGTATGTATGATCAGGTTTATCAGAATAAAAAATTTGGTAAAACTTGGAAAATAAATTATATTAAGATGAGATTTAAAAAATGGTGAAAACACAAGTTTTCATGTTGTTTGACAGCTGTATTTTAAGCTTGTTTACCTCTACTTCTGAGCCCTTTCTTCTTGAGACTACAAATCATATGAGGTTTGACTCCTTTAATTAGTTATAAATTTTGAAGAATGTTCTTACTTGTATCTAATCATAATAGGATTCAAATTCTGAATCATTTTTTTATATTTCTGCAAATAATAACATAAGGTTTGACTCATTTGATTAGTCATATTTTTTGAGGAATGGTTATGATTGTAATAAAACTATTTACTTCTGAGTTATTCCTTCTTTTTCTACAAATATTAATGTAAGGTTTGACTAAGTTGGTCATAAGGTTTGAGGAATGGTCCCAATCCCTTCTTAAGGCCTGGCATGGCATGGCCAGGTGGTTAGGCCGCTCGACTCGCAATCTGAGGGTCGCGGGTTCAAATCCCCATCCCACCAAACATGCTCGCTCTTTCAGCTGTGGGGGGTGTTATAATGTTACAGTCAATCCCACTATTCGTTAGTAAAAGAGTTGCCCAAGAGTTGGCGGTGGGTGGTGATGACTAGCTGCCTTTCCTCTAGTCTTACACTGCTACATTAGGAATGGCTAGTGCAAATAGCCCTCTTGTAGCTTTGTGCAAAATTCAAAACAAACAAACAAACCCTTCATAAGTAAGAGGGACTCCTAGTTTATCTCAAAGTGTTAGTACAGTATTTAATCTGAATAGCTTTTCGTTCACTGATTTTTCCTCATTTTATATTGCTACATAAATATGGGTAGCTATAATAATGCTTTTTATATTATTACAAAAATAATATCCAATTTGTCACAGCTTTAGATATAATAAGGCTCCTATTATTCCTTCCCTACTGCTTCCAGATATTTTTAAGTAGACTTTAATTCTTAAAGTAGCAGATAGTAGCTTGCACAATCAGATAAGAACATCCTTTTATATATCTGTGTGTTTATGTAATTAAATACTGATAAAGATGTGTTTGAAAGACCAAACAAACAGCATAGATTTTATATCTATAAATCAATGGTTTTTTGACTTAATGGATCTAATTCGATAGATTTAGCTAACTGAAGCATTGTGTGTTAGTATACTAGAAATTTAAACCTGGAGTTTTGTGGTAAATTTAACAATCATTGGTGATTTAGAAGCAGTTCTGAGACCAGTATTTTAAATAACTACAGCGTGGCTACAAACCTGAAAAAGCCAGGGAGTTTTAAAAGGGTGGTTGTCAAGAAGTCAGAGAAAATTGAAAATTATCCTGATATTTAAAAAAAAAGTCTGAAAAAATTTTCTCTTTCTCTCCCTTTGTTGTTGTTTGTTTTGTTTTTCAGAACCAACATATGTACACAAACCATGCTCTCTAGTTATACCAGTTATTGTATATTTTAACATTATCTTAATCAGTCACTCTGTTAGTCTATATGGTGTTATTATCTAATTCATTATATTTGATGATGATTTAGATAAATATTGTATTTCATATAAACCTGAACATTTTATTGTTCACAATCAAGTTTAAATGTCCTTGTTTAAAGATTTTTTTTTCTGTAGAATCACAGTTTGAAGTAAATATGCTTTAAAATCTTTATTACATTTTTTACCTTATTATAAGCTAAAGTAACATTGATCAGGAAAAGTTGAAATAACATTGCATTGTGTACACGTGTGCAGCTCTGGGAAAATCTGGAAAATTTTTTGAAAGATTGTGGCTACTCTGATCTACTAGAACAGCTATGGGTCATGACCCTATGGGGATTGCGGGAGGCTCAAAAGGAGATTGTGAGGAAGTTGTAAATAGGCAATAAATTTCTGTTAGTTTCTATAAATACTGACATATTTGAAGAGAGTTGCTTCATTTTCTCAACCTCTTCACTGTCTGGTTGTGCTGTGGGGAAAACATTTCCCTTCTCTTTTTTTGTCTTTTAAAATTTGTTTTAGAATTTTGTGAATTACTACGTGAAGGCTATGTGTCCACCCCTAATTATGAAGTGATAAACTATAGGGAAGGCAACTAGTCAACAACACACATGGCCAACTCTTGGACTACTCTAATCTAATTAAATAGTAAGATGTCACTCTTTTAGTGCACTGTGACCCTGAAGTATAGAGTTTTTTGGCCATGGTATGTGAACTGTGAATCCTGAAATTAAAAGTTTGGGTGTGATAACCACCAGGCTATGTCTGGCCTTTCTCTTTAGTGTTTTACATATTTTATGATTGACTATTTTAAAGTTATGGAGTAATTTAAAAATAAACTATGTATAGATTTGTGCATATGTCCTAACATATTTTTTTAGAATGGTAGTTACTTTCTGGTTTTAATTTACATGTGATTCTTCACTTTCACAAATGAGAGTTCTTAAGTGAAAAAGTTTGAGAACCCACCACTTCCTTTTAGGCATTATATTAACTATTTGTCTGTTCTTTTCAAAACTTTGCTGAGGGTTAAACCTGAGGAGTCACTTTCAGTGAATTTAATGAAAAACTAGAGAAAGTGGAAAATACTGAAAAAGAATTTCATTTGCATTTTGGTTTTCACATTATCTTAGTTTCCAAATTGACATTTAAAAGCATTTGTATCATAGGGTTAGAATAGTGATTGTTGTGCCATAATAACTCAGTATAAACAAATAGGGAAGAGTTTATGTTCAGTCAAAATACTAACTAACACAGTATTCCAAGTTTTATATTAATGCAAATACATCTAATGTTAAAGCTGATTTGAATAAAAGAGGAAAATAAAAAAATTACACATGTAAGTTTTTGTATATATTCAGCCTACTTGTGACAACCATGATGATGGAGAAACTTTGGCTATCATCTTGTGCAATACCTGTGGCAACTTGTGTGCTGACTGTGATAGATTTCTACACTTGCACAGAAAGACCCGTTCCCACCAAAGACAGGTGAGTTTTCTTGTTTAACTTCATACAGGTAGGGTTTAATACCTGTGGTAACTTGTGTGCTAACTGTGATAGATTTCTTCACTTGCACATAAAGATGCATTCCCACCAAAAACAGGTGCGCTTTCTTTTTTAACCACGTACAGATACCTGTAGTAACTTGTGTGCTGACCATGATAGGTTTTTTTCACATGCTCCAAAAGACCCGTTCCCACCAAAGACAAGTGAGTTTTTGCTGCATGGGTTTGTACAGCCACCTTATTGTTATGGAAAATATGTTTGTTGTTTATAAGTGAGAGATAAATTATATGAAAAAGGTTTACCAGATCATCAGTGTTAACCTGGGAGTGAAGTTTACACAAAATAGTTTGAACAGTTATTAAAAATATGACATATTTATTGCTAAAGGTTTCAGGGTTGTTGTTTTTTTTCAAGTATGTGATTTTACTGTAGTTAGTATTTATCTTATTTCTCAGGTATTTAAAGAAGAAGAAGAGGCCATCAAAGTTGACTTGCATGAAGGCTGCGGGAGGACAAAACTTTTCTGGGTTATGGCTCTAGCAGACTCTAGAACCTTGAAGGCTATGGTAGAGTTCAGAGAGGGAACAAGAGGTATACAATAGTTAGATTATCAAATATATGTTTGTCCAGGTGTCCCAGCTGCTGGTCTATGGACTTACACTAATCTGCAGACATGTTTTTGCCTGTTCTAGGACAGTTTTCTACTGAACATTTCGTTACTAGGGTATTTCACTACCTGTTCCAGCTACGTATAAATAACTCATTATGGCTGGACAACTATTTGAGGCAGTGGCTAGACAACTATTTGAGGAAAGCTTGAATCACTTTTAAAGATTTGAAAATCTTTCATCATTTTAAATAAAATGTTTTACAACATAAGAGCCTTTTTTATTTTGAAGGAGTGTTTCTCTGATAAACTAATATTGAAGAAATATTTACTAATATTTTACTGACTGGAGTGTTTGTCTAATGAAATAATACTGACGAAATATTTTTATTTTATGATCTTAAGTAAGATATGTAAGGGAGATTATGACAAAATTATCACACAGCAAAATGTGTGGGAACAAAATGTTCAGTAGCAAACTGTCCAGCCACCATTTTTGCCAGTCTGCAGAAGCATCCAGTGAAAGAAAAAAAAACTATAAAAGATTCAGTTTTTTTAAAATTTATATGCGAGTTAGGAATAGGAGATACACGTTGTTTCCTTTTTAGCTCAGTATGAAATATATTATGATTTTTAACTTTCACTTCATAGCTTCTTGAAGAAGCTAAATTGGGAAACAGTGCTATAGGTCTACAGTAAGGTTCCATAAGATTTTACTGATCTGTGGAATGAAAAAAAGATTGTTCATAATGTTACTAATTACTGGCTTCAGGGTATGTAGCTGTAGCTTTGTGTTTTTACTTTATTTTATTTTCATTGTATTTTCTTTCTAACGATATTATGTTAAATGCTAGTATGGGAAACTGTTCTGAATGAGCTACAAAGTGCAATTAACTGAAAAATTAGACTCTCACTATAAAAACTTGGAAGATAATATTAAACTTCATCTTTAATCTTATTTTTTAATCTGACTAATGTAAAGAACATAGATTAAAACCTATAAGTTAACATCTGATTGAATTATTTAAATAAGATAACCTGCAATTTATGATGGAAAGTACCATAAAAAAATTTTTTTTTTTAGTATTTCACCATTAAAAAACGAGTAGTTTATATTTTTTATCATGCATTGAAATAGCAGCTATAGTTTGATTTTTCTTAATGAAATAAAATCAGAAACATAATTTAAGACTGGCACTTCTGGTGTGGTATTGGCATTAGATAATTCCAACTATTCTAGTTAATTTGCTTGGTGTTATTTTAGACAAAAACCAATATAAACATAAAGTATAATTACAGTGATAAAGATAAGTTTTGTCTTTCATTTAAAAATATGAAAGTTGAACCATAAAGATTAAGGGTTAATCACTACTCGTGTTATCCATATTGGACTAGAGGTCTTAATAACCTGAAGATTTATTGATACCAAAGTAGAATACTATATATACTTTTCCTAATGATATATCCTTTTTATTTATCGAGGTATTTAAAGAAGAGACCATAAAAATTAACTGAATTTTGGTTTTCCTTAAACAGGTCATCTTTTCAATCCATGACATGTATAGTCTGATTTTTTTGATTTTTTTTTTGTTCTCTCCACATTAGATAAGACAACCACTTCCTCAGGAACATGTAGATTTTGTGGGGCTACAGGTCAAACTGGATTACTTGCCATCGGTAATGTTTGCAGTGAACCAGAATGTCAAGTAAGTTGGTAAAAATGTAATTGCTTAAAGTGGTTATTTCATTTGATAGTAATTTTCTGGAACAATTGCCATTTGAGTTTTTGTTGTTGTTTTTTTTATGCTGAAACGCCCAAGAATGAAAATTACTACATCTAGAAGCTAATGGACAACATCTACTTGTAAATATGAGAACTCCCAAATGTTAAAATTGAAAATTTTTACAACAACATTTAAAATATTGATTGATTTTTAATAGAAATTTATTAGAAAAATAAGACAATGAACTATTATTAAAATTATTTTATGTTGATATCAAAAATATTTAGTGTGGTTGAGGAAGACTTGTAGAAATGACTCGGAAGGCACACAACAGAATCAGTTTAAGAACAAATAGTTTTCACATAATATAATTTTGTGAAACTATAGAAAGTTTTTTTTCCAAAAAAAAAATAAACTATCATTTTTACATACTTCGAATTTCACATAAAAAATCAGTTTCCAATTATTTTTAATTAACTATATAATATATCCTGTGATCACATATGGCAGATTGTTAGTATTTTGGTTGCCAGAATATATATTTTCTGAAGTATTTTGCTTATTAAACATTCTAATTAATAGAGTCTGTGCTGTAAAGTTAGTAATTCTAATTGAACAAAACATGAGATTTTAATTTAAAATAAATATTTTTTCTATGATTTGATTTATATAGCTTATACCACAAAATTGTGTATTCTGATTTATTTTTTTTTAATTCTGCATTTTATGATAGTACGATTTATGTACATTCATGTATGTTTACAACAGAACTACTCATGTAGAGGAATATCAAAACAAACTCTACATAAAAACAGACAGGTTTTTATGAAGCATGTGTTGACAGTTTTGCTGTTGCACTGTGTATTGGCTAGCAAGATTTTAATTTTGTATTTTGCTTTCTACTTTCTTAACAATACAGAACTTTGCATATGTATGCAAATCACTATGAATTGAAGAAATCATTTAATTCGCATTTCAAACTCTTATTACGCTAATTTTAGAAAGTTAACATTTTTATTTGTTTAGGTATTCTTCTTTCCTTGTGTATCCTGACAGCTTTTGGCACTATACATTTAATATTTCTAAATTAATGCACTTAGACTAGCGCAGTTTTTGCGTGATTCTCTTCAGTTCCTCTACATTTATAGTTTAAAATGTTTTGAAGACTAGTGTGACTAATATCTTTAAAATGTGGGTTCTTTCTCTCATTACAGTAGGTTTCTGTTTGGCAAATCATTATTATTACATTAACTTGCAAAATGTCCAGTAATGGCTTTTCATTACCCTTAATAGTATTATCACTGACACATTAAATGTTTATACATTGCATTGAACTTTTCTATCAACTATCTACAGTTAATTTGGTTTTGATTTCTTTGAGTACGTTGAATGGCTGTTTTAAGGTGGGCTTGATCTTTCTTAGTTTGTTCAGATTTTTTTAGCATTTTTCCAGATTCATATACTTTTTTATCATTGATCATTCTACTTAAAAATTGGTCAGTTGTATGCATTGAATTCATATTTTTTATGTAGACATAAGCTCCTTATTCGTATGATAAGCCTTGTTTAAGTCACTGACATTTGAGATGTAATAATGTTCTATTACCAATTCTGAGATGTCTGTGTATACTTGGTTTGCAACCATTCATTCCCAAATTATATTGTTTTGTTTTCTTCTGGAGTTCATCAACACATTACTGTTGACGTCTTCTTTGCCAGTGGTTATTATAATACAAATTAGTAGTTTGGACATTTTTGTCAGCATCTGATAAGCAAGAGTCTTACATAGTTGAAAAGTCCCCCTTGTGAAACCTCGTTTGATTTAATTTAGAGGTTATACACGTGAATTGTGCTGGCTTTGTTTATTCCATCATATTGGACATAAGAACAAACTGGTGAACCTAGCAGTTACATGGGTCATGTAGTAACACCAGTTGATTACGTTTCTGTTGGTTGTACAAACAACCAGAAGAAAAATCCGAAACTATCATTCTACAGATTCCCAGCTGATGAAGAGTGAAGGAACAAGTGGGTGAAATGAGCAGATCCAAGCAGTCGTGACAAGGAATGGAAACCAACAGCTTACAGTAGAACTTGAAGTTCACATTTCATCTCAGGTTAATTTTCTCATTTATAGTTTTATATGGTGGCAACTACATTACTTTCTACTTAGATTTAGATAAATCTATAGCATCATCTATAAATTCAACCTTATGTCATTGTCAGAGTAGACCTAAATGTACAGACCACTGAGATCTGCTGTATGCATAAATATGAATGTGGGTAGGACTAATTGCTTTTCACTATAGATATAGGCATATTTGTGCTAACTTGTTTTTCATTTTAGGTAAGAAAAGTGGCAGTCCACTTTTGCCAGACTTTGTGCCCTTAATTACACATATATCCATACACATTAACAAATTATATTATCTCTGAAGCTATAAGTATACTTAGGAGCCTGTAGCTGATGTCTGCAATGTTTGTTTTATGAAAAATGTGAATATTTGGAAAGAAGCATACATTAAAAGCTTTACTAGTAAAGGGCCTATAAAGTACACATGTAGATCTAATGTTACTTTTAGAATCCATGTGCTATGTCATTAAACAATCAGATCTAGATTCCAAGCCTAATACTGAGTAGTACTAATAGATCTAGTAAACATAAGCAATGTTAGCAAACAGCTTCACAAACAAGTCATTTACCTGTTAATTTTGGATAACATCAATCACAGCACAAATTTTTGACATTGTACCTCGTATCAATGTTTAGATTGTTCATCTAAATCCTTTGTCAAAGTGCTAAACGCAAAGTTTTCCTGTACAGAATGTATCATTACAGTAGGAGAAGTTGTCGTGTTTTATATCCAAAATGGCAGATGGTAAAACTAGTTCTGCTTTTAGTCACGTGACTGCATAAACTCTATAGTCGTTTATTATCACCATCACTTTTGATAATATTTTTTGCTTTGGTCCACTGTGCTGTATTATTTAGACTTAGTCTGCCAGTCGTAGCCAAGGAAGTCAATAATTATTTAGACTTGGTCCACTGGGAATAATCAAGGAAACCATAAATGATTTAGTGTTGGTCCACTGGTAATAGTTGAGGAAGTCTTGAATGAACTGAACTTGATAAACTGGTAATAGTCAAGGAATCCATGAATGAATTGAACTTCATATACTGCTAATAGTTGAAATGAAGCCATGAACAAATTGAACTCCATATACTGGTAATAGTTGAAAGGAAGCCATGAATGAATTAAACTTGGTCCACTGGTAATTGTTAAGAAAGCCTTGGATATTTTATGTTGTATCATTCTGGACAATGTTTAATACTAACAGCATTGGAACTATGCAGAAGAGAATATGCCCTCTTACAGCACATTAATATAGCTTGCTCTTTCACACACAATTTGGAGGTAGCATGGCCTAGTGTTTAGAGGTTTGTATCCATAATTGAGATGTTGCAGCTTCAAAGCTGTATTGTCAGCTCTGATTAGTAGTGTGTTCTGAAACTTTTCATCTTAGGCAGCACTGTGCTGTTCATATGATTATGTGACTGTAATTGACTGTATTGTCAACTCTGGTTAGCAGTACATGCTAACCTATCTATCTCAGGCAGCATTATGCTGTTTATATGGTTACGCTTTACTTTATTTTACATGTGATGTTTTTAATTAAACTTTAAATTTGATAGATGGTATAACTCCATTGCTTCATGGGTTTTGAGGACATACCTCTTTTACTGGCATACTTTTTTCCAATAACACTGTATGGTGTGTACTTTAGTTTTTTCATTCTCTCATCACTTTCTTTTGACCTCTTTGTTTGGTAATGATATGGATTAATCAAAATTGGGAATGTTGATAGATGTTACTTAACATTGAAAAATTTATTTGAATTGATAGTATATAACTTAACTTCTTTATTGAAGAGAGAGAAATTTCAAAAATAATAACATACTTCCTGATCTAAACCACCCTGCTTTTATCGCAGGGGCATGCTCGCGGTGCTTGCACAAAGCTCCTGCCTTGTGGCCACATGTGTGGGGGAATACGCAACGAGAACACTTGTTTACCATGCCTGCACGGTTGTAACGGCGAAGCTTCTGGACTGCGGCAGGATGGGGACGACATGTGCATGATCTGTTTTACAGAGGCACTGGCTTGTGCCCCAGCTATTCAGGTGGGTTAGTCAACCATTATTGTTTATGTTTATCTCAGTTTAGGGCTTTGTATGCTTTCTTTGTTTTTGGCTTGCATGTGTGTTGGCTGTAATTTGTTACTAATGGAATAATTTTGCAATAACTGATATCAAAATCTTATACTTACAGGAAAATACACAATGACAAAAAGGTTTGAACCTGTGTATGATTTTTTTTTTATACATGAGGACATTAACATACCAGTAAATATTACATTAGGAAACATTTTCACAGTGAAGTATTTAAATATAAAGAAATTATGCATTTGAATAATGACTATTTTCTAGAATAACTAGATATACTCTTATCACATATTTATTTGTTTTACTTTTGTAGCTTTAAGTAAGTAATTGTGAGAAGATTGAAATAACTATAATTTACATTTCTATATTTAAAGCCCCATGAAAGGTTGTTCTTCATTGTTGTTGTCAGACATTTTCAGCTAGTTTATAACTTTGCTGCTGTGAAGATTTATTCAAAATGTACAATCATTCATTATACAGAGGGTTAATTGTACTTTATCAGAAAGTTGCAAGTGCTAATGCAGTGGTATGTCATTATATATGCAAACATTTAATTCCTGTATATTTGGCTCATGGCAAAGTCCAGACCATTTAACAATACAAGTCTGCCATAGGTGGACTGTGGTTGGAGAAATTTGTCACAACCCTTTCTAAGGAAAGACATTCATAAAACAAAATAACAGAGAGATGCAAGGTTTATTTCAAAGATGACTGACACACTGAATAGTGTTGAGAAAATGGATACACCCATATGGAGATGCTAAACCACCTAAAACACATCCCATCACATGCAGAACTGCCACTATCATTTCTAAATATCTAGACTGACCATCCAGGGAACCTCTTCAGAAAATAAATGCTATCAAGGTGCACATATCTTAAGCAGCTATACACAAGACAATTCACAATTAATTTACCCTTCTAAAGAAGTGCAAGCTGCTTTCTAGGGACATTTACAAGAGAAAGGTAAACTCTATAAAACATGTTTGTAACACTGAACAAGTCCTTTATGACTAAAACAAGAAATTGGTGATTTACTCTACTACAAACTGTTACAGACTTTCCAACATGATAAACAGAATGTAAAGAATTAAGTTGACTTGTAAGATTGTCATAAGCTTCTCATATGATGGAAAATTTAAAGTGCACCCTAAAGCAAAGATGAACTCTAGTTACTATCAGAATGAAATTTGACACTAATTATGCAAGGAAAAAATTCTTCCTACACTGTGGCTAAGTGACGTGTGTGAAATCATGTGACTGTGCATTTACTTAAATATCTTAGGAGCCAGTGTCCATATGGTCTAAGAATGACCTTTTAAACTTTTGCAGAAATTTGTTACAGTGGATATTACAATATGGGGTTGCAGTACTTAATCATAGACATCAGGATGAGCATGACTGACAATGGAGGTCATGGAACCAGAAACATTAGTCTTATAAAATACTATTAACCTTCTATTTAAGCAAGTGAAAAGTATGAAATTATTTAAAAGCTTAGAAAAACATTAATTAAAATAGTTGGAATGGAAATTTAATGCATTTAAAGATTTTAGAAAATGTTCATTTAACCTTAATTTATTTGTACCCCATTTTTGCTAACTTCTATAAGTAGTTTCACCCAAGTTTCAACATTGAACCATGTCTTCTGAAACTTCAGATGTTGTGACATGCCTCAGTATATACAATGTTATCAGAAATCTGAAATATATTTACTTGTGTAAGTAATTTTTTTGTCATGTTAAGTTAGAAAAAAATAGAAAATAAACATTGTGCAAAGATTACAATAAATAGTTCTTAAGACATTCAAGTAACTTATAGACAAATTACATTTGGATTTATATAAAACTATATAAAAACAAACACAAAAAAGAAAAGAGTGAAAACTGTCAACCATTTTGTTATTTATCCAACTAAATGTATTATTTAGTTGCTGTAGATATTCTTAACTGTACAATTATAAACTTTTTTGTCACAAAATAAAACTTAAGCCTATATGATGTAAATTATACATATTATAAAGTCTCATTCACATGTTAATGTTTTTTTCCAAATTCTGAAGTAAGTTGTCTTACCACTCCCTGTACACCAGCACTACTTTGTATAATGTGTTTCAACAAACATACTAAGAAGATTGTGCTAGTTTTTAACATGTTTGTTTTTGACAGTAGGTAGTGATATTTAGCTAAGACTTGGATATTTTTATCACTTGAGTACAGCTGTTTTAATGTTATTAGACTATCATTTACAATGAGAAGAGTAACTGAATACACCAGAAATGGCAATACCATCAACTCCAAAAATATTGAACATTTTTAATGTTAGCAGCATAGCTTCATCATGTTATCACATAACAGATTTAATGCTGGTAACTAGTAAATTACTTATAGCTGATAGTTGTTCTCACACTTTGCTAATTTCAGCATAATAGGTTCATTAGTCCTTTAGCTAATGAATGTGGGAGAACTTTTTCATTTGCTTAGAATATGCTAGACTTACCCACACATGTGTTAGCTTTCAAATTACAAACTTTGGGATTCATATGGACTACAGCAGTAATTCATGGGATTAATTACAGTATTGATATTAACTTTCTCTAAATTGTTTTTGGTGTGAGACTCGTGTTATTAGGGATCCCATAACCAAAGAATTCTTGGACTAAAGTAACTTCCATTTGTTAGATAACAGTATAAAATATATGTTTCAATTTTCACTAACTTTATGTACATTCTGTTATTCACTATGTTTTCCTAAGGTTTATAAAATTCAAATAACTTTCTATCAGTTTCTTAATTTTAAGTATCAACTACTTTTTAAAATAATAGTGCCTGTGAAGGAAAAATATGATTCATATATTTACTGATATGCTGAATAATTCTCCCATGTTCTTGAAAAAAATGTTTTTCCTTGACATTTAAGTTATAAAACTAAAAACAGTCAGTAATTATACAAGCTCTAACCTCAAGTTTTGTTGTTTAATGGTAATTTTTTATCGTAGAGTTATTAATTTTATAGAGAATACTGAGTATTTGTTATTCTTTGGATTAACAGCACATTTTGAAAGCAAATTAAAACTTTTATTTCATTTTACTTTCACCAGCTTAAATGTGGACACGTTTTTCATCTTCACTGTTCCCGTGCTGTTCTAAGTAAACGATGGTTAGGACCACGAATAACTTTTGGATTCTCTTTATGTCCAATTTGCAAGGTAAGTCCAAAAAGTAAAACAGTATAGTATTATCAGAATTTACTGAAAAATTCATAAGTATTGGTTTTAAGTTTTTTTAACTTTAACTAATGGTTTCCTAGTTAACGAATTGTGCTGATTTTTTCTAGCTTATGCAATAAAAAATGTTTAATAATAGTTGTGGTTTAAAACTTTAAATGTTGAAAGCTGGGAAAGCATTAGAAACCAATAGGCCTAAAATTTATGATGAAATCACAAACTACAATGTTTTGTGTTGTTATTTTTTTCCACATTCCTCTTTAATTGTTCATTGCGAATTCAATATCAGAGGCCTAAAAATACTTTCAGGTCTATCTTTTTTCTCCAAGTCACTTTTCAAGAGGCCTTTTGTTCAGTATCAAAACTTGTCAATTTACATGATTTTATCACAAATTTTAGGCCTGTTGGTATTCAGTATTTTATTAAATGAAGTCACGTCATTAAAATAAACTGAAAGTTTAGTTACAATTATTGAAATGAGAAGAAACTAGAAGTGTATACCATTACTTGTTTAGATGCAGGGGTACTTGGAAACCCTCATATATACACAAGCAGAGCATGGTGAACAGGAAGAATAAGGAAACATTCCCCATGTAGTCTAAGTGCTATAAACTAGCTAATACCATGAAAATAAGAAATGTTATATTAAGGAATATCCAGTAGCAGCTGTAATCAGCACAGCTAGACTAGTGACATAAAGGTACTACCCATGTACAGTGAAATAATTTATTTGAAAAGTTGAGAAAAAGTATTTGCTTTCCACTCTAGAAATTTGAACAAACATCTCTGTGGAAGTTTAGTTAAACTAAGATAGAGAGACTAAGATATGTTTCATTTTGGAAGTTTTTACAAATCTCCAGATGGAGAGATTTTTTTATCATACCTGCACTTCATGTGATAGATGTTAAGAAGTAATTTTAATAAAAAAAATTATTATCCATCTTATCTTTTTCCAGGCTCCAATGGAGCATCTAGTGTTAAAAGATCTTCTTGACCCAATCCGTGCCCTCTATGAGGATGTAAAGCGTAAGGCCCTTATGAGGCTAGAATATGAAGGATTACACAAAGCTGAAGCTATCACAACCCCAGGTGCTCGATTTTATTCAGACCCATCAGGGTTTGCCATGGAGAGATATGCTTATTATGTTTGTTTCAAGTGTAAAAAGGTGAGCCAGATCACTTCTTAGGGATGTTGTAACCCAAAAAGTCTTGGACCCAAAAAGTAACTTGATGCATAAATGTGTTTAATAATCTGACTGATAATTCATTAGTAATTAATTTTATTAACTACTAAGAACTGGTTAGTTTTTGTAAAAATCAAATCTTATGTGTGAAGTATGGTCATATATCTCCTTAGATGACGTTGTAATTAAAACTGGGTTTTGCTAGAGCAATGAGTAATAAAGCATTGAAAGTGTGTTTTGTATTTGTAGGCCTACTATGGGGGAGAAGCAAGATGTGATGTTGAAGCTGGAATAGCTGAAGATTACGACCCAACAGAGCTTGTCTGTGGAGCTTGCTCAGATGTTTCCCGAGCTCAGGTTAGTTTTATGGAAGAAGCAATGAATACTCTGAGTGGAGCTGTTGTATCATGGTAGTAGTCTTTTCATATATTTCCTGAACATGTTAGTTTCATGTGAAATTGTATGTTAAACAATGGCTAATGTGGAAGTGTGGTAAATTAAACAACAGACTTAAAGTATGAGGTTTTCCAGACATCTCCTAAAAACAAATTTTTATATGAAATGTGATGTGTTGAACAACAGAGATAAAGTTGGATGTTATTCAGATGTCTCCTTGACAGTTATTTGTTTATAAGAAATGTAGTGTTTCAAACAATACAGAGTAAAGAATTTTTTCTTGGTGAAGATTTTGGCTCAGGTCGTGTGTGTTTGTGTTTCTTTTAACTTTTAAGTTTCTCAGTATTTGAGAAAAAAAAATTCTATTGATAATTATCATGTCAAATGTGCTTTAATTTTGATATCCGATATTAACATAGAAAAAATTAACAGAATTAGTGGTATGCCATTTTTCTAAAGATCAGATTGTCATGTGGTGGTAAAAAGTATTTTAGTTTCAATGTTTACTTTGAATGAAGGAGTTTGTAAAGAAAAAAATTTAGGCATGCTTCTATTGAACTGGACAAACTGTCCTGTGAAACCAAACCTAAGTAAGCCCAGACTTGACCATATTCTCAAGGAACTTAGATAAGAAATAGATTGCTCAGCTCGTTAAGTATGAAGGTGTAATTCATCATCACAAGGATGAGGAAACGTCCATATAAGACTGATACTGTTTTTAAGTAAAGAGAAGAATGCATCATAATGTTTTAACCCTCTCCACATGGGTCAAAGGCCATGTCATTACATTTGTTCAAAATTTTATTGAACTACTATTTTATGAATTTATGTCAATAAGTTTGGAATCAAACTGTAGATTATAATTCAACTTTTAGTATTATATGTTATTTAATTTCTTAATTTAAAAGTAAATATTAAAAGTACACGCTTGAACATCGATTTTTGTGTATGTCATGTGGTATGTTGAATGCAGCACTGGTTCAAATTAGATGTTTGTGATGTCCAAATACAAAGTCTATAGTTTCTTTCATATTGTGAACTCAAATTACCGATATTAACAAGCTAGAATATAAGATAAGAACCCCCTGTCTTTTCTGTTTGCTGAGATATCGCTTATGTACTGAATCAAACACAGTGAATCCACTCAACTCTTTCCATTTTTGGAAATGCTCCCTTATATACACTCACTTATGTCTGTGACATGTGAATAACCAATCAAAGCTCAGAATGTCCCCCTAGTGGCTTTCTCAGCCATTTTCAAGTATTACGACATCATCTTGTTCTTTTCACACAAAACTTCAAGCTGGTAAGTTGAGTCTTTAGTCTGCTCGAAATTTCATATTTTTT
>NW_013665860.1:168088-177019 GCF_000517525.1 Limulus polyphemus | reverse complement strand
AAAGTTATAGCATGAAAACTATAACAAGCACAAAATGGTTACAAAGTTGGTCCCAGGGACTGAGCCCATGCTGAAAGAGTTAACTGCTATATCTGTTGTAGTCTGTTGCCAACAAATAGAATAAAACTGATCAGTCTTGTAATTGCTTGACCATGATTGATCCTCAGAGGGTGAGGTAGTTTGCCATTATCCCATAAAATTTGCTAATAATTTAAAACCACAATTCTCTGTGTACTGTGTACGATGTTTTTAATGTTTATTACTTAATGAAATTGAATCTTGCAGATGTGTCCAAAGCACGGAACAGACTTTTTGGAGTACAAATGTCGCTACTGTTGCTCAGTGGCTGTCTTTTTCTGTTTTGGCACAACACATTTCTGTAATGCTTGCCATGATGATTTCCAGCGAGTAACAAACATACCAAAAAATGAATTACCTCACTGTCCTGCAGGTAGGTTTTTTGTTGTTGTTGTTGTTGTCATTATGAAAATGATAAACTCTGTTTTGAAGTTTTTTAAATGGGATTTTCAAGTTGTTGTAAACTGTATGTTATTATGATAATGTCATGAAGCTTCTAGTCCAAAAAAAAAGGGCATGAAAGTACAATCGTTTAGGTAAAGACATTTTTTTAAACAAGAAATATAATCTTGTTGTTAGTTCAGAATTGTGATGTATTAAGGTGTATGGTAAGTTGACTCTGCCTAAGATACTTGTGTGTATTTTGGCTGTTTGTACAAATTGTTTACTTCAGTAAAATATGTTTTTTTTCATGCCATTGCCTATAAAATATCATACTGGTCCCACACTTTTATTTCATAAACTTACTTTAATGTTGTTTTTCCTGGGTTAGCTGGTTTTTTTATGACTTTATACAAACTATTTGTGCTTGTTACTTTCATTTTCTCTGCCCAGGTATAAGTAGGATATGTTATGAAGGTTGGTATGTATAATTGCTTCATATTTCTATTTTGCTTTTGCACATTCTCATGAGTTTTATGAAAAAATGCTTCATGCAGATTGTTGAATTCTTTGTGCTAGTTTTTTTCAAAGGAACTGTATAATATTAAAGGTCTGTCTATATCCATTTTGTTTTGTTATTCCTACCATACATATATATTGATACTTCTAACTTTTCTCTGTAACCAACAATAAATTAGCTTTGTAATGTTACTAGATTCAACAATCACAAGTTCACAACAGCAAAGTAAGTTTGGGGTGTTACTAGATATAACAATCACAAGTTCACAACAGCGAAGTAGGATTGGGGTGTTACTAGATTCAACAATCACAAGTTCATAACAGCAAAGTAGGTTTGGGGTGTTACTAGATTCAACAATCACAAGTTCACAACAGCAAAGTAGGTTTGGGGTGTTACTAGATTTAACAATCACAAGTTCATAACAGCGAAGTAGGTTTGGGGTGTTACTAGATTCAACAATCACAAGTTCACAACAATGAAATAGGTTTGGGGTGTTACTAGCTTCAACAATCATAACAATGCTTACTAACCAAATAACCTATTTAATAGTTTAAGTTCACTGTGTTTGTCTTTCTTCTTCTCAAAATGCAAAAGTCCACTGAACAACTTTTAATTCAGAAAGTTATTAATTTCAAATTCATTATATGATCCCTTAAAATTCTAGAATAGAATAGTTTTACTTATATATTGTCATTTAGTGTATTTTACTTTGGAATATATGTTTTGAAGCATTGTAGGCATCAGTCAAAAATATACTAAATGCAGAAGGGTTTTGTTCTTATAAAGAAACTGAACATCATTATATTTTGTTTTTTAAATAAAAGTTTCCTGAGAGAAATATTCAGTCTGTATTCAAGTGTCTTTTGCTTTCTTTGATATTTTACAAGTGTAGCTCTTTGTTAATTATCATTTAATTAAATAGTGTGTATGTAAATAATTTTTTTTGGTTTTATTTTATTATGAAAAGATTTGGTTGTTAAAATTTTCAACTTGGGGTGAAGTCTGCTCTTTTAAAAGATAGCTTCGGGAGGTGCCTTGCAAGAGGTCAAAATTAAGGTGCCAAAAACCTTTTAGTCCAGTCTTGAATAATTGTGTTGATTCTACAGTATGACCTAAAGAATACATAAATCATTATTTTATATTATTATTATTTATTTTTTGCTGTTACAGGTCCAAAAGCCAAACAGCTGGAAGGAGAGGAATGTCCGCTACATGTGAAACATCCACCTACAGGGGAAGAGTTTGCACTTGGTTGTGGTGTCTGTAGGAATGCTCACACATTCTAAAAGATGATGAGGGATGGTGTAGTTGAATAATACACTTGTAATATAGTCTGTGGAAAATTCCTTACAAAAATTTGGGGTAGTAATGAAAAAGGTCTTTCTAATCAACACTGTGGTTTTTACATAATGATTAATGTTTAAAACAACATTGGAGTGGATGGGTTCTGCAAGATTGTGATTTGCAGACATTTGAAAACTTAAGGTCAGTTTTGTATGCATCATTACAATATAGTGTTTTAGTGTTTTTCTTTTCTAGATACTCCAATAAAGATATATATGGCAAAAAGTATTATAAAACCAATATTGTGTGTAAGTATTGAATTCTGCCAGTTATAGCTGGTAAGTGGTTCATTCATTCATACAGCAGTGTTATTTAGTACAGTTTTATGTTCAGGAATTATCTTGTACATATTAGTTGTTACCCCTAAATATAGAATGTGAACAAACTTCAAGTTTGAATCATTTCACCATCTGTCTCCATTACAGATTTTTAGTATACTTTGTGTAAATTTTTTTTTTGTCAGAAGAAAATGAGAGTCTAATACAGGCAAGTTAATTTTTATGCTGTGATATGTTTGTATCATATGTGTCATTGATTTCTGTTTTCATTTGATGTTGCCCTGAAGTAGAAGCAATATTATATCCTGTTAACAATGAATCAAAAAGTTGTGAAGCTATCTATATAGTACAATTTTGGCTTGATATTTAACCTTCATTGCTTTAAGTAAAACTTTTATTATCTTTTTCCATACATTTCTAATTTCTGTGTTCTTCCTCAATATGTAAGTGATGAAACTTGAAGATGCAGACCTTCCAGAGTCTCTATCTAAACTTTAAATCTCAATCCTTGAATTAATGTTTTGTTAAAGTTTGTGTAATTGTCTTGTTTTGGCACATTTCCTCAATGTTAAATGACGTGGCTTGAAGAAGATCCAGACCTTCCAAAGCTGGTGTTTCTGAAAGAAGGAACTTGAAGAGTGTTTCTTGTAACTTGTTAACCCGAATCATTTTTGGGTTCGATTGTAACTAAAAAAAAATAAATAATAATAAACATTTTATCTGGTAATCCGTGTTGTCATGAGTTTATTTAATGTCATGATAATTTCACTCCTCTCTGATATTCTTTTCAGAGAACAGCAGTATGACTGTTTCCTATAAACAAGGATTTCACATGAACTTCCAATAAAGACTTTCAAATATCTCAAATTACATAACAGGGATTGTCTTTGTGTTAAAATTGTTCATGCTTGTACTTCATTTTCATCATAAAGTGATGATTGAAATCAGACTATCCTCAGTACCCTAATAAACTGAAGTCCAGTCACTAAACTAACAAGCAAAACACTGGTCCTTAATCTGATCCCACCCCCACCCCACCCCAAATAAAACTGGTATGTCTGAGGGCTGATAATGCTAAAAATTGGGTTTTGATACTTTTGGTGAGTATAGATTATTATGTAGCTTTGTGCTTAATAACGAACAAAAAACAATCTGACAGTTTTTTTCCACCTATGGGAGATTATGTAAAATTATGCAAGAGGAAACTATTTAAAAATCAGTAGCATTCATTAGTTTTTTTTAATAGAAACAAAATGGTTTGTATATATGTGGTAAGGAGTAACAAAAGGGTAGAAAGTTTTGAACTTAGTCCTATATGCTGAAAATAATGTAAAGTTAATGATTAAGAAGATAAAACTGTTGTAAGTAATGTTTTATAGATAATTAATATTGCACGTGACCATTTTCAACTGCAATAGAGACATATATAATTGTCAAACTGTAAATTTTTTATGTGGTTTTTCTAAGGGTATTTCACCTAATATTATTACACAAACTAAATCATTCCTACGAACACTGAATTTGAATTGTAGGATGTCCCTTTTTTTTTAGCTGTTCCAGCAGAGAGTGCCACAGCCATGCATGTGTTTTCTTACACCTGCAAGATTTATTATTATTTTACCATTAATTTTTAGTTTCACATCACCAACATTCTAATTATTTAGTCCATTTTATGTATAAACTTTAATTTTGGCAGTCTGTCGTAAACTTACTTTTAGTAGTATATATACTGATGCCAATTTATGGGTGTGTTGGGCTAAGGATTCTTCTACAGTAGGTGTCTGTGACTTGGTGATAAATTCAATAATAAACGAACAGCACGAACTCCACTTGTTTTAAAATTATATATATATTGAAAACAAGTTAAACATATGTACAAAATTCTTTACACTATGGAGATCATAGTTGTATCTTAAATACTACACTATACAGTTCTCTTCTTGTCAAAAGTCCACTTAGGCTAATTCAATTGCTTCAGAATTCAGTTGACAAGCTGAACTATTTTTATCGCAATAGCATCCGAGTATAATTCACTTATGCTGTCGCGTGAGTTACCGCAGTTATATCCTGAACTTCCAATAATCATCTGCCTTTTCTCAAAGTCCTAAACAGGCAGGTTCAATTAGTTTAGAACATCCTGTGACGAGACAAATTATTCTCCTTATCTTTTTCAAACTGTTAATCTCACTCTTAACATATCAACTGTTTGGCCATTCACTCTCATGATGGTTAACCTTAACTTTTCTTTGACCAAAGTTCCTTTGCACATGACTTTACTTTTACTCTGTTTCCTCTCGTCTGGTCACAGCTACTTATACGTCTATCACTTGGGGCTTCTAGAAATCTCCATAGCTTCGACATTAATGAATTGCAAACACAAAATAAATTAATTAATAACACTACCTACATTAAAGAGTATTTATATCTGACACAGTCTATCCAATGAAAATTAAGTAAAAAATGTAACCACCATCTTTTTTTTTAATATATATACACACACACACAAAACAAACATTATAATGAGACCAAAGTTCAAAATTATTCTTCCATTACCAGCCCTCATTGTCATCCTTAAGTCATAATGGATAATGTCTGTGGTCATAATATCCAAATGCGTTGGGGATATTCCATCTATCAGACAAGATCTTGACGCTGATGTAAAACTCGCAAGCAACTAAGGAGAATCAGTTAAGGGTTGGGAGTTTTACTCCCAACCTCCACCTTTTTCTTTAATATTGTAAGATATAAAAAACAAAATATATTCTTATAGTAGAAATAAACCACCCTATGTTTCTACAAAACTCCACCCTTTTATGTAATAATTAGTGATATTAAACAGACCTAAAAACCTTTATCTTAATAGTTCTTAAGCTCCCATCCTCTTCCCTTTATCTTGAAAAATTGTTTCAAGTATAAACCAGGTGGGCTTAGACAAGCCCAGCTACCTGAAGTTGGTCTTTTCACCCTGCTATACTGAACAGAATATAAATATAATGGTTGGAGACAGCTTGGAGAATATAAATATGTTAAAGCTAGTTACTTAAACCAAGGATAACCTTGAGTGTTCTACACAATGATGACGGTAACATAAGAATAATTTCAAATTTTGATCTCATTATAATGTTTTTGTTTGTATTAAGTTCATTAGTGTTTTATAGTGCTGATTTTAATCGCATATGGACAATTAATGCATTTCATAGCATTAGATATATTGATTTATATATATATATTTTTGAATAAGCTACAAAAATTTTTATAAAACATGTACATCAGTACAGTAATGCCTTAACATCTTGGTATTCATGTCCAAACATAATTTTGGGGGCTGGAATACTAAATTCAAGGGCAGTTTTGTTGTCTTCCCCATTGATTTATTATATCATAATTATTGTTTTTTGGCAAGCACAAACTTTCCCGTATCTGGCTGCAGACAGCGAAAGGTGGTAAAGATGTGGGACGTTGTGCGCTAAAGCACCCACATCTACTCCTTTTCTCTTTTGTTCTAGGCATGTGAGGCCAACGAAGTTGAAGTTAATCTGGATAGACGGTGTACTCTCAACGCAATTTAGTCACCTCAAAAAAACCAGGACACATTACATAATGACCCACCTTATGATTTACACCCTGGTGTGGCTGCGTTTTTGTTTTTTGATGATGTTTTTTCCATAGGATTATTATTTTTTCTCTCTATAAAATGTAATATATATATATATATAATGTAATATAAAGCGAATGTGTCCGTTTATCTAATGTTAGCAGTTGTGTTAAGGTACTGGATGGACCAATTTCGATTAAATTCGGAGCAAGAACTGAGGTGGACTTCAAAAGATTGAGTTTGATGGATAATTAATCGAACAAATGGTTCGAGTTCGACAGCCATTTTAATTTCCCCGTTTTAACGCTGCAGTCTGTGGTTTTTAAAAACTTGCAGGTCAGACAACGAGCTTTATTACATGGATGACAACCTTTCTTTGATGAGGTGTAATTCAATTTTTCATGGACAAGGATGTCTTTAAGACTTCTGCTCTTCCTGAATGAGACGAAGGGTACTTCAGGAAATATTTGTCTAAGGTGATTATTCAGCTGTAGTAAATGAATTTTTTTTTTTTTCAGAATGCGGGAAACGTGTGATATCTTTGTTTACTGTACGTTTAATTAATTTTTATTGTTTTATAAAAATGTTTGTTTCTAATTTGCTGAGTAACTTATAATTTTTCCACAGAATCACTTATAGAGTCTTTATTGGTCAAATATTATTTTAGTTCAAACTTAACTAATCTAACGTATGTATATCAATTAACTTTCGAATTGTGTTATTAGTTATTAAACTCCTTGAAAAGAAGAACGTAAGTTATAGACCTTTTTCTGGGATCATTTATGCTCGTATTCCTGTATTTAAAAGGGACCGTCCGTACTGTGTAAATGGTTGAAGATAGCTGTAAAAGATCTTTTCTTCCTAAATATATTCATTATCGATATGTCTATTTGACTTTACCAATCTCGCTATACAAACGTCTTTACTCATAAGCGCTATGACATATCTATTCATGCATAGGTGTAACCTGAACATCATTACACTGTCGAATAGTCAAATATTCACCGTGAACCAAACGTATAGGTGCTAAACATACCATATATTTTGCTCCAGGTACCATGGTTTTTCAGTAGCCTATACAAATCTTTCATACAAAGTGTGTTCAATCCTCTGTAGATGAAATTAGGGTAAAAAATACCGACAAAAAATTTTGGAGTTCAATACAAATGGTAAACAAAAATAGCTGACAAGCCCTAATAATAAATAGTTCAGAAAAAATTAGTCCGAAGTTGTGGGACAGTGGTAAATTCACGGACTTACAACGCTAAAATCCAGGGTTTGAATCCCCACGGTAGACATAATAAATAGCCCAATGTGGCTTTGCTAAAAAAATAGAAAAAATAGAATATAACTATTCATACAATGTATTTTACTTTTACATTTTTATGTAGTAAACAGACGTCTTCGTGCGTAACAAGTAGCATCAGCTAGCACCTTTGAAACTATGAAAAATCTTTTAAGGCTGTATGTGCTGATAACTACTTTCGTGTTCCAAATAATAGTGTAGGGTAGAAAAATATCAAGAATTTAATAATAGTACAGAGTGGAAAAATTCAGACTTCAAATTTAATGACTGCACAGGTCGAAATCATAGTATGAAATTAAATTTTGTGTTTTTCGTTAATGATCACCCCAAAAAAATCGTGTACATCCAAATAAGCATCGTGCAGGGTGGAAACTTTCTCCAAAATTAATAATCGTATAAGTACGATTGTTTGGAATATCAAAATAGTACCATCTAGTAACAACCAAAAACATGACATTATAATGGAATATTTCACAAAATTTTCTATCAAAACTTTCTATAAGGATCCAAATGTCACCTTGTCTTTTTCATAAATTGTTGGTGTGTTTAATTTACGAATTTGGTATTTTACGCTAAAGTATATGCCGCAATATTTTAATAAATCATGTCAGTAATGTGGCAGTAAACAAGTTTAAGTGCTACTATTTTTAAATTCTTGTTGTTTTAAGATACTTTGTTGTTGTTTATTATTATTAAGCACAGAGCTACACAAAGGGCTATCTGTTTAAAAAGGTTTGAAATGTAAGATAGTATATTTCTTGGGAATATACAGTCCCTTAAAAGCAAATGTAATTTTTGTACAGTAGTCATGGTCAACAAAACAAATGCAGCGAGTGACGTGAATACCATTGCTTTTTGGTTGTTAAGCGCAAAGCTATACAATAGGCTACCTGTGCTCTCTGCCTATTGTGGGTATCGAAACTTGATTCTTAGCGGGATGGGGTGGTACCTTAGCTAGTTGTCTTGAACTGAAAATCGACCATGTTGTTTATAAGAAGATAAATATATAATACTATGGTATTACCTAGGTGATGTAAAAAAATAGGGCTAGAACATTTGCTAGAACATTCTAATAACTCCACCAACATTATGATTATAATGATTTGGTTTTAGTTGGAATATTTGGAATGTCTGCCTTTTCTACCATAATGTCCCAACTTTCTTGCTTTGAACTTATCTTACACATTGATACACTGTCGAATATAATTCGCAAAGTTATTGATTTCATTTCTTTTTTCAAGTCATTAATAATTGAGTTAAATAGGTTTTGTCCTCTTTCCTTTGGTAGAGAGATCCTGCATGGTCAGGTAGTTAGGGTGCTCGACTCGCAATATCCGGGTTCGATCCCCGTCCCATCAAACATGCTCGCCCCTTCTGCCGTGGGGGGAGTTATAATGTGACAGTCAAACCCATTACTCGTTGGTAAAAG
>NW_013665860.1:164338-167106 GCF_000517525.1 Limulus polyphemus | reverse complement strand
ATTTATCCCTTTCTATTACCACATTATTTATCCCTTTCTATTACCACATTATTTATCCCTTTCTATTACCACATTATTTATCCCTTTCTATTACCACATTATTTATCCCTTTCTATCACCACATTATTTATCCCTTTCTATCACCACATTATTTATCCTTTTCTATTACCACATTATTTATCCCTTTCTATTATCACATTATTTATCTTTTTCTATTACCACATTATTTATCTCTTTTTATTATCACATTATTTATCTCTTTCTATTACCACATTATTTATCCCTTTCTATCACCACATTATTTATCCCTTTCTAGCACCACAATATTTATCCCTTTCTATTACCACATTATTTATCCATTTCTATTAGCACATTATTTATCTCTTTCTATTACCACATTATTTATCCCTTTCTATCACCACATTATTTATCCCTTTCTAGCACCACAATATTTATCCCTTTCTATTACCACATTATTTATCCCTTTCTATTATCACATTATTTATCTTTTTCTATTACCACATTATTTATCCCTTTCTATTACCACATTATTTATCCCTTTCTATTATCACATTATTTATCTTTTTCTATTACCACATTATTTATCCCTTTCTATTATCACATTATTTATCCCTTTCTATTACCACATTATTTATCCCTTTCTATTATCACATTATTTATCTTTTTCTATTACCACATTATTTATCCCTTTCTCTTACCACATTATTTATCCCTTTCATTTGTCACGTGTGTTTGCCTCGGTTAAGTTGTCGGTGTAGTGTTAGAAGGTCATTTGCCCTTTACTCGTCCTTGAGCAACTTTCATTGCATTATTGATAACCTTCCTCCGCCCATATCACCCTTGCTGACCCGGTTTATAGCCAGGATTTACGTGAGGCCGAAGTTACGCAAATTCTTGCTCTTACATTTTATCTTTTTATTTATGTATCTATGGAAACCAAAAGTGGGCCAGAGTCGTTTTTTTAATCGATACACAATCAGCAGCTCTCAAATATATTGTGTAAAACAAGATAAATTTATCAAATCTGTACCTTAAAAAAACTTCCTGACTTCTGATCACCATGAAACTTTCGGGGGTTCTTGGATAGGCTCCAAGGGAATTCTTACTTTATTCATTTTTATGAGTTTGAAAACCACTTCACTTTTAATCCTTACCATATATTGACTTCCTGAACTCTGATAGCCATGGGGGCAGGGCGTGGCCAAAGTAGTTAGTGTGCCAGACAGTGCAAAAAATGCTTAAATAAAAAAAAAAAAGTAGAATCAAGTTTTGTAACAAAAATTGACAAAAGATACTTGTATAAAGACAACATTTTCTTAAATGAACTTAGTTGAGGAAAACGATGCCCATCTTGGGTCTTTTTGTGGTTTATTAGTTTTTGTGTGTACGTAATTGGTTTTATGTAATGCTGAGAAGAATTTTCAGCCATTAATGTTGTTGTCGTATTTAACTTTGTTTTTGCGCAAGGCTACACACCCATTGTCTGACCGAATTGTGGAATATGACTGTCACTCTTATAGCGCAAAAACTGTCCCAAAGTGTGGACCACGTTTTTTGTGGCAACGGGAGGCAATGTTCTTTGAATAATGGCTTTTTGGCTTTAGAGTGGACGTGATTTGTTTTCTAGTTTGGTAATTTTAACTTCAATGTTCTTTATTCTGAACGGGCCAGTCGTGATCTAATGATTAACGTTTTGGGCCGTGAATCGTAAATTTCACTGTTTAAGTCTTGATGCTGCTGAATAAGCTATGCGCTTTCAGCTGTGGGTGCTTTATAAAAACGACATTCAACCATGTTATTCGTTTTACTAAACCAGACAAAACCATTGTGGCGTTGACTGCTACTAGCTGGCTATCGCCAGTTCAAAGTTAGGGACGACTGTACATGAACTCTAGGGGTCTCTGATCGGGCCGTTTAGTCCACGTGCGCATAAGCCGCTGTTCAGATTGAAAACTTTCAATCATTTAATTTTGAAATAATTCATCAACACATTATTCAATACCATTAATGAGCGAGTGTATTAATTAACTCTTAACTTGGTAGTAATTATTTCTATGTGCGATGTCTTATTTTAATTGTTTCACGAAATTGAAAAAAAAAATAATTGAGAAACACGCGCATCTCTTTTACTTCAGTATAAAATCTCTGAAATCAATAGAAAGCACGATTTCGGGTATTTGAATTTTTAAAATTTATTTTTATTTTTTATAAGAAGATATTTTGTATGAATTATAAGTAAAGCTGCACACCAGGCCCTCTATGTTGTGTTTGTGTTGTGCTGAGTTACCAAAGGACACTTGTATTTATTTTACTAGGGGTACTTCCGCAGGATCCTAGAAAGTGTTCTGTGTCAGGAGTAAATATAACCAAAATTAAGAGTAACAATACATACGTACGCAGGGGGTTTGGCCGAACCCCCTATTTTTGTATAAAGACAAAATTATGCTTATATAGTTATAGCACAACTGCTTATGTTATTTAACGTTTTCAACACAGTCTACATTCTTCTGATGAAGCATTAACATTTTTTAGCTTGAAAGAGTCGCATGCCCCAGACACCCATAGCGTTAGCATGCTGATTGTGCTTCGCACAATATGCGTTTGCTTTTGATCTCACAAATTAGAACCCCCCCCCCTTTCAATCATTCTGCGTACGGACCTGAACAAATATTTTTATTCCTTGCTTTTGAAGTTCATATGTCATGCTGTGGTGTAGCCTACAGAGTGCATAATTCGTCTCGTGATTC
>NW_013665860.1:151494-164328 GCF_000517525.1 Limulus polyphemus | reverse complement strand
TTTTACTGACGTCACGACAGTACAAATTGCAACGTTACACGTCCCTTATGTGACGTAATTTTAGTGTTTTCTGACTGACTGACGGACAACACACTACTGGATAGTGGTGGAGGTAGTTAAAACAAGTGACCTCCTCTCCAGGTGGCCTTCGGATCCTTTTCGGGGAAATAACTAAAACATGTATTTTATATATATATATATATATAACGTTGGTCACTCAATAAACTGACACCTCTGTAATTCACATTATTTGTTTGTTTGTTTTAAAACAAAGCTACATTAGGCTATCTGCTGTGTTCACCGCAGGAATGGAACCCAGGATTTTAGTGTTGTAAGTCCGTGAGCAAAGATTTCGTGAAAAAGAAAAGTTTCATGTTATCCCACTAGAAGGATGCACTTGATGTGCGATTTTCAAAATGGAACTCTTTTTTTTTCTTCTTCTTCTTCAAAACTCTCAATATTTAAGCTTTGATCCGTCATGAATATTTCGGCTAACTTCAATTTTACCTTACTTCCAAAGAAAAGATAAACAAATGAAAACAAACCTTCCTTCTTATCCTCATCTATGAACAGCATCTAAGTCATAAAACTTAAATTTTGAAGGAATGCCAAAATGACCAAGTTACAGTTTGTAAAGTGGGTAGCACAGTGAATATGGAACTCTTTAGTCTTCTACTTTGTAACATACTCCATAAGATATATCATATCTATACAGGAACATATTTCATATGTAAATTTTGCACACATTTTTATCATATTCGTTTGTTAAAATGTTGCCCAAGAATACAAATATATACATTTTATAGCTAAAGAAAATGTACTTATAAAAAAGGGGTTTTAGAAATGATGTCAGGTACATTTGAAACCTTGAATACTAAGATGTTAACTGCTAGTTAAAAGAGATATTAGTTTTTAAAAATAATGTGATGAAGTATGGAAATCTTCTTACAGATAAAAGTGTTAAGACTATTTAAATCTTTTCCCACATACAAAAAATTATACTAAGGTAAAGTATATGTTCAGAAATTAAATTTTACAGCCATAGTTCAAATCAATGTCTTGCAATGTGCAGTGAACATTTTATTGAAATTAAAAATAGCAATGATAGCTGGATGTACAGTGGGAAAAAAGGTTGTGTTTGCTGCGGTGATCGAACCCTAAATTCTAGTGTTATAAGCTCTCGAGTTTATCGCTGAGTTACCTAGGGACGCTTTAAATATTATATAACTAAGACATGTGTCATATATAACGTTGGTCACTGAATAAATTGACACCTTTGTAATTAATATTATTTGATTGTTTGTTTTAAAGCAAAGCCACATTGGGCTATCTGCTGTGCCATATTTAAAAAAATAACTTCAGCAGTATAAGGTCCATACATATTAATATCACGAGGAAGGGAACCACGCATAGCAAACAACAACACAACAAAAGTTCAGCCAATTTCTGATACACTTGTTTTATTCAAGAACTTCACTGTTTACTCAATTTTATAATCTTAATTGTTATATTTTTCTAACATATTAGCTTAAACTAACCTTTATTATAACAGCTGCTTGTAGCTACAAAAAAAATTACTAAAATATTTGAAAATAACGTTGAAAATAATGCAAAGCAATATTTATTTGCAATTGCCTGAATATTAGGCTTGTGTGTATATATCTGAATATCTACACACATTCACCTTATTACCTCAACACACTACGGTAGCTGCATGATAAGAATAACCTACTCCACATAAGCTAACCTTCCAGGATGACCCACATGCCTTGTCTGTGTAGCATTCCCCATTATATCAAACCTTTGTGACAAGTAAAGTATCACACGTCTTTCAAAGGTTACTCAACTCTTGAACTACAGTACTATATCTTAGGTTATTCTGACGCAAGGAGCATTAATTCCAAGTCACAGGGCTCCTAAAATGGTAGAACTGAAAACACTGTACTGCTACAGCATGTTAAATATTTTTTTTGTGTGCACTGAAGCTCGAAAATGCAGTTTTTTAGCTGGTCCTTTATGGATAGATGTCTAAAAACGAAAACAAAAGTTTTATTTAGCCTGAATATAATTATTAATATTCGAAACTGTATAATAGTTAAAAACAACAAGAAAATTATATTTCTATATTACAGTATTCACTGGCTTGTCATTTCAAAAAAAAAAGAATAGAAAAAAAACGGATCTCAAAATCGTTTCTGTGAGTTAAATGAAATTAACTTTTTAAACAAAGAAAAATGTCAGTTAACGAAGATTTGCTAAATTAAGTTTATAACAAACTTATAATATATATACAAAAATTATAAAGGTGACTTGCACTTTATTTAGTAAAGTAAGGTTGTTAAAAATTCCTTATTTAACAACAACATAAGCGTTATTTCATTCCGATCCCGGGGGGGACCGGCGGGCCGGAATTCTTTATTTTTTCACTCAAACAGATATATTTTGTTCTATTAAACATACTGTTGGTATGAACGTGTTTTGTAGTCACTATGAGGAAAAACCTATACAATGGATACAATAACAGATATACTAAGTTTATTTCTTATATCTGCTATTGTGTGGCTATATAATGTGAAGAACTGAATAGTGGCCAATGACACATTTTCTTCATTTCACCTATCCAGTGTTTAGTTTTTTCTCTTATTGACTAAAAAACACGTTCACACCAACAGCACGTTATATACTTTTCACTGTGATATAAGTCCAGCTTATCTCTATTTAGTTGTTGTTGCTATCTCTTTAGTTAACTTGTGTTCAGTGTTATTAATGAGGAGGATTCTCCGAAACTAGTATAACCCAATAACACACGTTAATCAAAGTGTAGATTAAATTAGACTTCGAGATTAAACATTTTTCGGAGTACTAAGTTTATTTATTATACTTTGTTGTAATTTGAAATAGATTGAACTAAGAGCTTTTAATTTCATATATTTGTGTCCTTTTTTACCATTTTGGCCTAATCAAATGCTGTCTCGAATAAAGAATACTTCATTCGAATCTTTTTCAAACTTCAATATAACTGAAGAACGTGCGATTACTGAGGAAGGAACAGATATGTTTAGTTCAAGAAAGTCCTTATAACATCATTACTCAGAGCATTATGTCTCTGGCTATTTTCTTTGGGCGTCAACTGAAGTCGCATTGTAATTATTACGAGCAATACACGAATAAAATGTAAAGAACTTGAAAAAATTGATCTATATGAAACAGAAAATTTAGGGATCTATTGAAGTAAAAAAAGATTAAACTTTCTGGTATTTAAGTGACTGTTAAAGCTTCAAATGATTCACTAGTCTTATCTTAAGTCAGTAAGTTTGAAAAAGTAGCAACGACCTCACTGGAAAAGAAAGGTGTGTAAGTAAAATTGGAATTCATATTTTTGAAACAGCAGATGAGCAAGTTTTTATGTCTGTGTCTTTATGAAAAGACTTCTACAGAAGCTTATTTACCTGTCTTGGTAAACAAGAATTGGTACTCGTGTACGGCTAATTGGTTCATAGAATGGTTATTATCTTCAGAAGTTCTTTCAGAGCCGTGGAATCGTTGTAAGAAGCTAATTGTAGAGTATCATTCAGATGGTTTCTGTCATCTATCCACTATTCAATGGCTACCACACTCTGCAGAATAGCCTGATGAAATAGTAGATTCCTATCTTGGTTTAAAGGAGAAACCTGTAACACGTGAAGCTACCAAAGAACATGAATTTGTTGTAGTTTCCACAAAGTTTTGTTGCATCCACTGAAGAGAAAGCCGCTCATCTAAGAGTCTTATGTTACTTGGAGCTCCTGGAGTAAGAAGAGGAAACTCGGTAGGTGATTGCCTTAGAGTTGCTAGAAATGTATCATCATATATTAAAGCAAGTCGTTTTCAAACACACGGGACCGAAATAGAAGACATTCCTTATTATCTGTGTCCTTTTCTCTTCTAAATGAGTGGTTAGGCCTAAGTCGTGAACTCGCTATAGGTATTGTGGTATAGGGTGAACAAAGAAATAAATAAGTTAAATAGAGCTATTTTATTTTGCTTAGCTAACTAGTAAAATAAAGTAAAATATGTATTTAATTACACCATCAAGAGAAGAAAAACTTACGCTAAGCACTTTCTTTATTTGAGTCTACCTATATGATCTGCTGCGTCAATGATCCTATTCACTTCTTGTAATTCCGCCTTTAAGTATAAACCGCCCTTTAAAATCCGAACTACTTTGCTCATTTATCATAGCTTTGTACATTGGTAAAAAATGATTTTACTCGTCCGATACAATCATTATCGCGATTGTAAAACAAACTGAGTTTGACGTAAAAGGGGTCGAACACACTAAACTGCGCTACAAAGAATAAAACTTACTTACATTTTCCATCAATACGTGTTCCAGATTACTACTGTGTATACATTTTTAATATATACACTGATATTGTACTGATGTTTTTTAACGTGAGCTGCACTCCGTGCAAACATGATCTAAATGGCCAGCTCAGAGACCCTAGGGTTCAAGCATAGTCTTCAAACATATGGAACTACTGAACAAAGGGGAAGTGGCCAGGTCTGAAGCTCTGAAACAAATAATTGGATTGATTGTAACTGTTTATGTTTTGTTTGAAGTTAAGCACAAAGCACACAGCGGTATGTCTGCGGACTTGCAGCTCTAGAAACCGGTTTTCGATACCTGTGGTGGGCAGAGCACAGATAGCCCATTGTGTAGCCTTGTGTTTAACTTTAAACAAACAAACCTGACAAATTGATGGGTAGTGTAATAGTTTTAAAACAGTTTAAAACTAGAGGGCTGACTTGCTGTGAACTCATCTTCGTCCTAGAATATAGAATACAAGCAATACTCTAGATTATAAAATACAGGCTATGTTCTAGAATATTGAATGCAAGCTATATCCTAGAATATAGAATGCAAGCTATATCCTAGATTATAAAATACAGGCTATGTTCTAGAATATTGAATGCAAGATATATCCTAGAATACAGAATACAAGCTATATCCTAGATTATAAAATACAGGCTATGTTGTAGAATATTGAATGCAAGATATATCCTAGAATACAGAATACAAGCTATGTTCTAGAATATAGAATACAGTCTTACACAAAAACCTAAGTTATATATGAATCAATAAAAATTACCTTAAACCGCATAGCACATTACTTAAAATCTATTAAATTTGGCTTCGATAGTTTCCTGTTTAACAAAAAAAAACTTCTTATACTTTGATAGTTCCTGTTTAACAGATAAAACTTATTATACTTCGATAGTTTCCTGTTTAACAGATAAAACTTATTATACTTCGATAGTTTCCTGTTTAACAGATAAAACTTATTATACTTCGACAGTTTCCTGTTTAACAAAAAAAAACTTCTTATACTTTGATAGTTCCTGTTTAACAGATAAAACTCATTATACTTCGATAGTTTCCTGTTTAACACATAAAATTCATTATACTTCGCTAGTTTCCTGTTTAACAGATAAAACTTATTATACTTCGATAGTTTCCTGTTTAACAGATAAAACTTATTATACTTCGATAGTTTCCTGTTTAACACATAAAACTCATTATACTTCGCTAGTTTCCTGTTTAACAGATAAAAGTTATTATACTTTTTCAGTTTGAATGGAATCTAAAAAATAAGCTGTTTGATTTCATTGAATCATGCTGAAATGCATTAACGTTTTGTAAGTGTATTTCTAGGTTAAGCAAACACACTAGGACAAATCTGTAAAGAAAAAAAAGGTGTAAAAAAACCCCACGGTCTACAAACTTTTAATATAGTTACATATAGAGAAGCGTTTTACACAATATTTCCCGTTATCAAATATTAGCAGCATGTTAAATATATTTGCAAAATGTAAGAAACTAATGACTGGAGTTATATAAGAATATATTCTATAGATTATGACGTAAACACGCATGTGCTGTAGTGTCTTATATACTTTATTATAGGACAACGTCACTGGCTGACGAGATAGAAATTAATGAAGCTCTGAACAAACCAGACCAATAACTCCAAAATGTGCAACTACTTAAAAAAATTCAAACTGAAAATATAAAAAAATATTTGAAGATAGTTTTGAAGTTGCGAAAAAAGGTTTGACTGTTGCGAAAAACCTTAATATCTTAAACATCTTAACGTTTTTCTTAATAGAGGTACAAAAATAAAAAACCTGAGTACTTTTGAAAGATGGACTTTTGTTTTTCATTTTGCCCTTGATAAAGAAAGACCTACCTTTCGAAAGCGCTCGGGTTATAAGGTTCCTTATTTTTGCCTCTGATATTTTGAACCTGTATGTTTTTCTAACATAATGTTTCAATGTATTTGTATTTAAAACGGCTAATGTGAAAAATCCCACTTCAGAATTGTTCGGTTATCTAAACAGAGTTTGTACTTACCTTGTGCAGTCGTTTTTGTTCTATCTCAGTAGTTTTACGTGATAAATCACATTAGAGGTTATGATAACTACAAGATTGGATTAATACAAGGCACGTGTATGCTCTGTTTTATACAGGTCACGAGAGCTATAGGTCGATCGAGTACAATATTTTCATAACGACCTATATCACGTAACAGACGTGATAATCCCAGTGGCGGATTAATCTCATTTCTTTATTACACGTTTACGTTCCAAACGAATGTTAGACAGCGATCAGTCTGTTTAACACGACTAAGGCTGATGAAGAGCGTGAATTTCAAAATCTAATTTTAAAACTCTACTTCTCGAATATACATAACAGAATTCTCAGTATTGGCCGGGCATGACCCAGTGGTTAGCGTGCACAGCTTGTGAATCCGATAGCACTCTGTGCATTATCGTCCCTAATTTCGAATGATATACTAGAAGATTTGTTTGTTTGTTTGTAATTAAGCACAAAGCTACACAATGGGCTATCTGTGCTCTGCCCACCACGGGGTATCGAAACCCGGATTCTAGCGTTGTAAGTCCGCAGACATACCGCTGTGCTACTGGGGGGCTATACTACAAGGAAGAAAGCTAACCAACAGCGGTAACCGTTAACTCTTGGGCTATTCTTGTCTCACTGAATAGTAGGATTTGACTCTCACGCTAATAACGTACTTACGGTCTCTAATTCATAGTCCTGTGCGCTAACTGAGGCACACGCCTGGCACATTTTGTAATAGGACTCGGGCGTGTGCCAAAGGCGATCAGATGTTAAGTTTCTGGGTTGTTGTTTTTTTCCAAGAATATTTTCATATTTTGATTTACTTCACAAAGAAGGACTTTTGACTTTTTATGTTAAAACTATTAACCATTTACAATTTAAAACAATGAAATTGCTCGCTATAGAAACACGGAAAAAGTAATATGTGTAGATTATGAAAGGTGCGAAACCCAAACGTGTTTTTATAAAAGAACTAAATATGTTTCAAGGTTCATCTGTTCAAACATTAGAAACTCGATATTTATCATAACAAGAATCGCAAAAACAGATTCATCATTAACGAACTGGCTTAATAACTAGAATATTTTTATTGGCTTATTGAATACTATCCTTTGTGGTACCCCCAGATATAATGATTTCCCATTCAGTTTTCGTAAGTATCCAAATAACTTGAGGTTCGACATAAAATGTATCATAGAACTAACCTGAATTTCTTTAACTCTGAGTGAGTTTGAAGCAAGACTGAAACTGAAGAGAATGTAAAAAAAGTGAAGAATAATCTTTTTTTTTTCAATTCCTAAAAATAATCAAGTGAGCACACAGCGTTTCTCTGGAAACTAACAACAGACTGCTAAAGACTTATCATTTCAGACAGTAGCTCTAACTGTAACTATCCCAGACTAAGGAAGCATAATATAAGATAATACTAGACAAAATTATACATATTGCCATTCTTCTCAGTGAGCATGCGCCACACTCACTGTTGCTTGTTCCAATAGTGTGGACGTATTCTCAAGGTATCATCTGATCTACCAATCGTTTTCCATCTTTATATGAAGTATATTCTACCTATAGCAATTTTTCCAACGACAAAGCGCATATGACGCTAAAAGGCAATGACCCAGAACAATATCTAAGGCAAAAATAATCTAGCTACATTCATGACCAGTGTTCTATTGACAAAACTAGACACACATGGCTAGAAATTGGATGTATATTATCCAAGTACACTGACATCCAACGGGTAGGCAAAACTTTCTGCAATATAGCAGTTTACGCAGAGAATAAATTGAACACAGATAACAAAGGAAAAGCAAACCAACAAAGTGTAACAAATAAACAAAATTGTTTATTCATCAAAATATATTCTGTGTATCTATTTGCTGAGTGGCTTCTATTGGTTTGAGCTTTAACTAGCCTGAGAGAAACTTTTCAAAGCGTCTGCACGAGACAAGAGCATCAAGAATTGTGTTATAGTGCAGACAAAGGGTGCAAGCACGGTATCTTATAATCCATGGATTACCTACATTACAACTTGTTCCAAATAATATATTCAAGAGAGAAAACATACAGCTCGTAGCAATGCGTACAAGTACCAGCATAACCTCTTAAAATGAGGCTTAAAATGATATAACAGAGATTATGAGTTAGCTGCTATTATCAGAAGTTCCGTGATAACGGAGATTAAGGGTACAGAAAGTATTAGTTTGTCGCTATTTCTAGGATAACGGGGATTGTGAGTTAACTAATATTACACTGCTATTTGAAAGCATACAACTGTTTCTAAGTAATTTGATGGTGATGATTCTAAAAATAATTTGAAAATTACTTATTATCTCTAGTTTTCGAGTTATGATAGATTTATTCAAAATATTCTTATATATGTCGTGAAAATAACTTTTTTTAGTAACTTTATCAATTCATTGAAAACTGCATTTAAGAATGTTCAAAAACAATACATAATAGTAATACCAGTTTTTAAAAAAAGCAATGAGTAGAATAGGATTATATACTGAAAATACATTCAGGCTATGTTCAAAACTTTCATAATGGTATTATTTTTTTGTAACAAAATATCTGCTTGAGTTGTTGCACCTTTCGAGTATATTCTCAGTTTCACGCTGTAAGAACCAAGAGTAATATTCCATCGTCCTTGATATCGGTGTTCCATTATAGAAATATTTTAGTGGACGCGCTCACCATGCTCATCCCTCATTGCATCTAGAGCACTTGGAAAGAAGTATAAATAGGAGTGTAAGAAATTCATCTTTAGTGACATCTTAGACTCAATTTTTCTATAGTTCTCGAGCATATCATCAATCATCACAGCATATGTTTCATCTCTGTGATTTCCTAAGAAATTTTTGACAACAAGTTTGAATGATTTTTCAGGCAACAAGTTCCTTCTGATTGAGTACTGTTTCAAAATCATCATCCATCAGCACTTCCCGAATCTATGGCCAACAAAGATACTTCATTTTTGCTTCACTGAATTTTGGAAACATGTTAGACAGATATCTGGAACTATTACCATCTTTGTTTATTCTGTTTACAAAATTCTTCATGAGTCCCAGTTTAATATGAAATGGGGACAGAAACACATTTTGTGTATTCATTAGAGGTTGATACTCAGTATTCTGTTTCCTTGGTATGTAATTCCCTCTCACTGGCCATTCCTTCTTTTGGACATGATTTTTATCATCTCGGCTGTTCCACAGACATAAAAAGCATGAATGTTTAGTATACCCGCTCTTCAGGCCCAGCAGGAGTGCAATAACTTTTAGATCACCGCATGTGTTCCACCTATGATTATCATATTTGATGGCCTCAAGTACAATATGCATGCTTTGATAAGTTTATTTCGTGTTCATAGCATAAACAACAGGAATCGATGGCCCTTTGTGCAAAAATACAGCTTTCAGACTATCTTTAGATGAGTCAATAAAAAGTTTCCATTCTTGAGGATGTTGTTCAGTACCTAATTCTTCCATTAATGCATCAACGTTTGTGCAGAAACACAAAGTATCTTACATGCTGAAGTGAGAAGCAAGATTTTGATGGCGACTTCAGTAAATTGAAACTCTTGTTCCTGGAGCTAATAAATTCCATTGCTATAAACGAGAACCAAGAATTTCCCCATGTTGTTTTGATAGAGAAAAGTCACAAATAAGATCATTTAGCTCTTCTTGTGTGAACAGATGAGGCAGTTTATGTTGAGGAATAGAATTACTAGATGAAAAGGATGAAGATGATTCATTATCTTCTTCACAGGATAACTCTTCTGTTTTCCAATTCGCTGGTGGATGTGGCACTGGAAGATCATCCTCATGAAGTACTGGTTTCATTGCAGATGCAATATCTAGATATCCAATGTATTGTTTAGTTTTACCTGAATATCCAGAAACATTAGTCATGCAAAAATAACAGTCAGTTAGACGATCTTTGGGCTCACGCCATAGGATTAGAGTTTAAAAAGATTAAAAAACAACAAAGTTTTGCAGAATTTGATTATTTAGTGGGTATGATGCGAGGAAGATCGAGCTTTGTTTTGAATGTGCGGAGCGAGGCGAAGTGACCAACTGGGTGAGTGAGAGGCAACTGAGAAAGAGGTGTCTGACTCTGGCTCTCTCTTATGTTCAGTTGAGGGACTTCTCTAATATTCGAGCAAACTGAACGCCTGAGGGTTTCGCGATTCCCGTGGGGAGCAGGTGAGCGTGGGAATGAAGCAAAAGTGGTGCAATTCGCTACAATTATATTGAGAACAAGTAGCATATATGAACAATATATTTGGAATTTTTCACCAATACAATACAGTCAATGTTTTCAGTTATCAAAAATTTATGCCTTTTACTCATTAAACTGTCCAAGTAAACTTAATTTCACAGCATAAATCTATTGTACTGAGTTGATTGCATGGTATTTCACACAGTGCTGATAAAATATTGAGATATTACAATAAGTGAGAATCTAGAGGTGATGAACAAATTCTGACTACATTTGGGATTAAGTAGTGCGTGAGCTTTGATTTAGATCTATTCAGATATATATATGCATGTTTAAAACAGTAATATAAACAAAAATTGCGTTTAAACTATAAACAACAGAATTGTTTTTATGACTTTTTATCTACACACATAGAGCTATATTGAGAACAATAAAAAGTTTTGTGTGCGTGTGTTTCAATTTTGCGAAAGCGTTCACTTTATTTTCTCAAAATACGAATCGCAACAAGTGAAGCAGAATTTTCCTGATAATTTTATGCTTCGTTTGGATATTTTACTTGAACTACACATTCGTGTTTCAACAGTCTAACTAGCACAAATACATATGCCGTTTCTTGAATAAAATATGGGTCATGGACAAGAGGTTTAATGACTTTATGATCCAAAGCAATCAAGGCCTACAAGCGGTCCCTAACGCAGCATGTGCATTATGAGGGGACCCCACTTATTTAGCGGTGGGCGAACTTTAAAAAACGTAACCGAAATCAGTTAACTCGTATTCGTTACTATTACACGTCACTGTACAATAATTAATAAATCATATGATATCACATTATTATGAAACATTCACATGAATGCAGTTCCCCTGATAGCACATTATTATGAAACATTCACATGAATGCAGTTCCCCTGATTTTTCTTTAACTATTGGTATTATTATTATTATTAAGTCTGAACTACTTATTGTTATTATATTTACCTTTTAATTGCATACTATTTTGATTTTTGGCATGTATTTGACTTAGCTATTTTCATATCAATTTGTAATACCCGAAGATGGGGAAAGCGCAAGATCTAAATTGGGTGGATAATGGGAAGACAATCAACGGATTATAACAGAAGAATTTTCCTGTATTTAATGTTTTAATGTAATTAGAATTAGTGTAAGAAACTCGAAATATTAACAATTTAAATTAACTATTGTGAAATACACAATATACTGAATCTTACAGCATACGCTGTGTCGATAAAAGTTCTTTTTTATCTGTTATATACTTTTCTTGAAAACCCCTGAAGGACTGAATAAGAAATGTAGTGTTAAAAATATAACAGGCCAAATACAAATGTCTTATAACAAATATAATTATTTATAATAATGCTTCGCCAGCCTTAAAAAAGGTGTTCACACCCTAACAATTTTTGCTGTAACAAATGGCTACTGTTTTTGTTGTGTCTCATTCGGCTTGATGAGTAAATGTGTTGGTCGAAAAGCGAAATCGGTAATGGATATGGCAGACAATATGTGTTTGAAATACTGTTATACGTTTTTCTTCTTCTTTTTAAAAAAACTAAGGCACTGAATAAGGAATGTAGGGTTCAAAACATATTAGGTCTAATACTAATGTCTTACAAAAAATCTTCCAGTAGATCAGCAACAAGTCTGAAGGCTGAAAAACCGGGTTTCAATTCCTTTGGTGGGCACAGCATAGATAGTCCTTTGTGTAACTTTGTGCTTAACTACAAGTATCTATATAAATATAATAGTACTGTCTGTTGTATATCCAAGTAACTACTTCTCAGGGTGTGGATGGATCTTCACCAAAACTGGTATAGAGGTTCAGGTTCATGCTGTGATGCATACAGATTTTCATTTTTGCACTTTGTGATTTGTACGGGCGTTTTCGCGTGTGTTTTTTTTTTCTCTACTTCACCTCCTGTAGATAGATCTTCACCAAATTTGGTATGATGGTTCATTGAGTCCATAGAGAAATACACACCAATTTTAAGTTTTGCATTTTACGGTTTTTTATGGGCGCTTTTGCATTTTTTACCACTATTTCGCCCCCTGTTGATAGAACTTCACCAGATTTGGCAAGAAAGTTTGTTGGGTTCATGCGGCGATACATGCAAACTTGTGGTTTCACATTTTGTGTTTTGCAGTTTTTATGGGCGTTTCTGCGTTGGGTTTTTTTTTTTTTTTAGAATTCC
>NW_013665860.1:142177-150494 GCF_000517525.1 Limulus polyphemus | reverse complement strand
TATGTTATGGAATGGATCCTACGAGTTCTTGGTAAATATTAGATTAGGTCTTTCTGAACTTATCAAGCAGAAGCTCCTCTCTTATTGTAGAATATATTTTAGATACAAGAACATTTGTAGATCATAATAGCAATTTTCATGGAGGGAATTCCTCCCTCATCTTTTCAAGGATGGAGTAGCTATTTTGATAGCACACCTTCATGCAGTTACAGAGCCCCATTTATGGTTAGATCCAGTAAAGGTGTTGTCTTTCGTTCTGTTTACTCGTTTCTTTAATTGATTTGAATAAATAAAGATTATTCTTTCCGCTTAATTTACATTTTGTTTGGCCTCTTTCTTCAAACTCAGTGACAGTTATAAATGGATTTCAGATTTATTCCATAATACATTTCCTGTTCCAACCTCCTGTTATCTGTTGGATACTAACCGAAAGTTAATTCAGCGTACCTGAAAATACCACAGTATTTCGTATTATGTTTCATTGTCGCACATCTATTGGTCCATACAAGTCTCATTAAGTGACGTCTATTACCCTATTCCAGAATAGTCTTTTGCGTCCACATGTTTTCTTAATGGTTTATGTTATTTATGATAATAAGAATACCGAATAGATTCGAGACACGATAACCTTTAATTTCCTAGTCAGCTCCGTTGTATTTTTATGGGTGCTTTTGCCAAATGGAGTCAAAGAATTTTTTTTTCTAAGCCTGTTAAAAATTCTTACACGTCTCAACATAATTCCGCAATGAGTACTTTTATATCTTTATTAAGGTCAATGACACACAATGTAATTGGTCAAATGAGCAACATTTATCATTTAGAAATATCAACTTAATACGATAAATATGAAAATAATGTATATATATATATATATGAATGGTTTCTATTAAACAGTAGATTCTGATCTGTTTCATCGGAGATCATTTTAAAAAATAAATAAATAAACATAACCATTGAAAAAATATGTTGCCGATCCCTAAAGACATTCGAGAAAAGCTACACAAGGGCTATTCTCACTAGCCCTCCCTAACGTTGAACTGATAGAATAGAGGAAAGGCAGCTAGTCAACAGCACCCACTGGCAACTCTTAGATTACACTAATCGAATAGTGTGGGATTTGACAGTCACTCTTATGATGCACCCATGACACCCTCAAAGTGTGGACCGCGATTTGGCGGCAACAGAGATCGAACCCCAATTTAACTATGAAGTTTATTGCAGAGTCACTGTTGGGGGAGGGGGTCATATTCTGTGGCATGATAAAAACATTTCATGTTCAAGTAAGATTACATTTTATAGAAGATCATCTCTCTGTATGTTTGTTTGTCTATTTCTGTATCTAAGCTTACTTGTTACTCGACAAGTTACAGCTGAAATGTTTGTTTTTTGAAAATAACTTACATTGATCGTACCGTTCGTACGTAAACTCACTGAGTAAGAGTTATACCAACCTTGATATTCTGTTCGCTTTTAAACAAAAGCTGAAAATATATTATGGCAGGAATAAGAAACTCGAGAAATCATAACAAAATATCACCGGAAGTGTAAAGCTCTCGTAATTATACATCGTGAAAAGAAGCAGGATTCATAATCCATGCAAATTATCTCGTAAATTTCTCTAGGTCAGTTGTTTTCTGTACTTTCACGACTGAGATACGGCGCTTACTTTGGATGTTATTCATAAACCATAATCAAAACAGGTAGTCTAGTAAAAATATGGCTTGAATAGGGTAAAACAATCGTCAAATAACTCCACTGCACTGATGACAAGACACGTGTTCTGTACTAAAAATCTGACACACACACACACACTAAACACTTTCTCCTGTCCCAGTTTTGTCCGATTTATAGTACGTTAAGTAGGAGCTATGACTAATACTTAAAGACGTGGGAACCTTTCCTTACAAGTTTTTTTTTCCTATTTCAGGGGTATTTTGGGTTATTTCTACTAGATTAAGGTGTCATCCTATCAGGGCACTCGTAAAAATCGTATGTATGTAGGCCTATCCAGTTGCAACTAGTTCATGAACGTATTCGTATGTATGTAGGGCTATCCAGTTGCAACTAGTTCATGAACGTATTCGTATGTATGTAGGCCTATCCAGTTGCAACTAGTTCATGAACGTACTATTTCTGACTGAAATACTGCAGTTATTTCAGGTATATAGGATTCGGTAAAAATCGTATGTATGTAGGCCTATCCAGTTGCAACTAGTTCATGAACGTATTCGTATGTATGTAGGCCTATCCAGTTGCAACTAGTTCATGAACGTACTATTTCTGACTGAAATACTGCAGTTATTTCAAGTATATAGGATTCGCAGCTTAGTCAGTTTCGTACACTGTATTCGTATTTTTCTTGTGGGAAAGCTACTAAGGCTATCGCCCCCCAGTGGCACAGCAGAAGTATGTCTGCGAACTTACAACGCTAGAATCCGGGTTTCGATACCCGTTGTGGGCAGAGCACAGATAGCCCATTGTGTAGCTTTGTGCTTAATTACAAACAAACAAACTAAGGCTATCTGCCGTTGTTCAACTGAATTACTGACCAGAAGGAAAGCAGCCAGTCAGCAACACCCTACCACCCACAACAGATGTGAAGAATAACTCGCGTGGCGAATATAAGAATATATGCAGAAATGAGAAGGAATAAAGACGAATAAAGACAAAAATAAGCGAACGTGCTTCCTCCTCCATTCGTTTACGAAAGAGCTTCGAATGATAGCTGGATAGGGTTAACCTACATAGTCGATTACATTACACGTCACAGCTGACGTCAGTCTTCATTCATTTTAAAATCATAAATGTTTCGTGTGGCATCGCACGTTCCAAGACCATAAGTGCGATTGACTTGCAGAGGTCAGCGAATATATTCTCGCGGCAGCAGAAGTGGGTCATTGTGATAGAGAAAGGTTTTTGGCCGCGAGTGACCCGTTGTCCCCATAACCTGGCCATGTATGCGATGTTTCTCTCATGGTCGGCTCCTTAAAGACAAAGCTATCGGCACTTCTGTTATGAGATTAATTATGCAAGCTGGGACTATGAGCGACAAATTAGTGAACATTTTCTGTATTGTGGATTATATGAATTAATTTGGTAAGGCACAATATTGATTATTAATCAAGTTAAAATAAAGTCTATGACATGTTATTGTCTATTGAATCATAAAATTTAAATAATAAAACGAAAACGAGATATCGTGTAGAGTTTACAAAGTATAAACCCCTAGTTTTTATTATTATGTCAAAAGCGTTTTGAGATATACTTAATTAGAAAAAGTCATAAACACAATGCGTTCCACAAAAACGCTCTCTGTACTTTGGGACCATGGACGCGCTATAATAGTAACAGTCAAATTCCATTAATCGACAAGACAAGAGTATCCTAAGAGTTGGCGGTGAGTGCTGTTGACTACCTGTCTTTCCTTTAGATTCTATCAGCTCAACATTAGGAATGGCTATGCGCAGATAATTCTTGTGCAGTTTTGCGTGAAATTCCGAAATAAACAAACAATCGCGAAAAGCGAATGTGACGTCAGTGAACTGTGATTCAAGATTATGTAGTCTAATAATATCAGAAAATACTTCAGTTTTCAACGATTAAGTTCACAGTGGAGAATCGATCGTTTGATTGCATATATGTGTTTGTTTGTTGTTAAGTGTAAAGCTACACAATGGCTATCTGTACTATGCCCACCACGGGTATCGAAATCTGGTTTTTAGTGTTATATCACCGTAGACTTACCGCTGTGCCACTGGGAGGCGATTATATAGAGATATCAAATGAGAATGGGGTCTTTTATCGCCTTTATGCCTACTCTGTGACTTCATTGTTGTCTACCTTGTTTTTATTCGTTATTTTGTAAATAGTCACACGTTTAAACGTAAAGTGTTAATGCTAAATTTCGAATGAATTGAAATAAAACATAAAAGTTAGTTGTTGTTTTTTTTGGGCAGTGCAACATTGGCAGTGAAACTGGCAGATTAAGATTAAAATCAACAGTCTTTAAGTCCTCGTTAATTTGACACCTGGCCACTTGACAGGCCTATTACACCAGAATAAATTATGAGAAATATTACCTAGAGGCAGTGAGAGTTAGTGCCAGGTAAATGAGGTCAGTGGCAATTCCGTTGATGTGATTATCTTCCAAAGTAGGCTATCTGGGATATAAAAGAGACGCGGACCACTTGTCATTATAGATTCACTTTCGCTGTTAGACGATTTAAACCTGAAGAAATTTTCAAAATCTAAACTTGACCAGGACTATTGCTCTACCAATCAGATTAACAACTTTATATTTCGACTGCCCATAACATACTTAATAATGATCGTTAGCTTGATAATTTGGTTATTTTGGTTGACCTTGGGAGTCATGACCGTTATGATAAAAACAACACCACAGGTAACCACCACCTCTGGTAAGCTCCTCGGTAGGTCAGTAGACACCCCATTTGGTCCTGTTGACCAGTACCTCGGAATTCCCTATGCCAAGGCACCATTAGGAAATCTACGGTTTCAGCCTCCCCGTCCAATAGACAAAGAAGGAGCAGGCGTTACGCGAGATGCCTCCAAGTTCGGCCCGATCTGTTTGCAACCACCTCACATAAAAGAAGTGATTAGTCCACTTCTCCAAACTAGCAACACTGGCCAGCCACTGGCCAGTGAAGACTGCCTGACCCTGAATATCTACAAACCAGCGGGGAAACAGTTAGACATTTTACCAGTAATGGTGTGGCTTCCAGGTGAAGGGTTTGACTACGCTGATGCTAGTCAGTTTGATGGTACTTTTCTAGCAACACTAGGAAAGGTTATTGTAGTAACAATCAACTACCGAGTCTCCGTTTTTGGGTTCCTGTCTACTCTTACTCCAGAAGCTCCAGGTAACATAGGGTTCTTGGATCAGCGGCTTGCTCTTCGGTGGATTCAAGAAAACATTGGTCAATTTCATGGGAACCACAACAAAGTCACTTTTTTCGGTAGGTTCACAGGTTCCATGAGTATAAGTGCTCACATAGTATCGCCATTAAACAAAGGGGATAATCAGTTATTTCATAGAGCTATTCTGCAGAGTGGAATAGCCACTGGACAGTGGATATTTGACAGAGATCCTCTGAACGCTACCCAACAGTTAGCTGAAGCTACTGACTGTGATTTCACTGCTCTGGACGCAGTGGTAAGCTGTATGCAGCGAATCCCAGCTGAAACTCTTTTGACTAAGTCATTTATGGTTCCTCAACGTTGGAGACCAATAATAGATGGTCACTTTTTAGCAGAAGATCCACTTTCTTCGGTCAGTAAAGGTCAACATGCTGCTGTGGACGTGATTCTAGGGATCAACAGTGACGAAGGTTCATTATGCCTCTTATCCTTGTTCGCTCAGAAGTCTGCATTTTACCAAAAGATACTGGATGGAAAGCTGACAGATGAAGACTTGAGTTACCTCATAACGTCAGGCCTCAAAGATTTTGTAAAGAAAACTGATCATTCTCTCAATCAATTAGTAGCACACGAATACCAACATTTCAAGAATACCAGCCTGAGGGATAGGTATATGGACTTCTGTGGAAATATGTACATCAAAGCCCAAACAGAAGAGTTTGCTCGACAACTGGTTAAAAATGGAAATTCCAAAGTATTTATGTACGAGTTTAATCACAGACCTTCTTTTTCAATCCACCCTGACTTCATACAGGCCGCTCACGGAGACGACGTTCTCTTCACATTTGGCCTTGTGCACCAGTTGTCCCAAGTCCCGAGTGAAGAGGTAAACCTGACTAAAAGGGTCATTGCTGCCTTCTCAAACTTCGCTAACACAGGGTAAGAATATTTCTCGTGTTACATATTTTGTATAGATTTCGGTATACAATTGAAATATTATAATTTGATTTTTTTTTGTCATGAAGATTAAAACTAGTGTGTTTTTACAGAAACCCTAATCCAATAGACGATGAAGTCAAGCTCCAGTGGCCCGAATTCAGCTCATCAAAACGTCTGATTCTCGAATTCTCAGCCAATATGACTGAAGATTCCATTAGACATTCGAAGTACGAGAAAGATGTGGCGTTCTGGTATAATGTTGTTAATTGGTTAAAAGACGACACATTAACAACCCTAGCTTCTCCTATTGGATTAAATAATAAATCTTCGAAAATAAGCATTTTAGGTTCTAATATGCGTGTTAAAACGGCGGAGAATATTTTGCTAGGACTAATTATTGCTGTCATAATACTGAGTGTGGGGTTACTTACCTCAGCACGATATATCTTTGCACATCATAAGTACAAGCATTTCTTTAATGTATAGAAAATACATGTTTAATTAGTTTAAGAAAAGCGACTTCCATATTCTTATTTTTAATGATGTGAAAATAATGAAAGCAGAGATTCTATTTTGTTTATTTGTAATTATAGAGTTAATTAATTTTTAATGCAATATAGTTGGTATTTCCACCACTGGCTGGTGTTGTTCCATAGCATTTGTAATATATACATATGAAATTTGTTTTATCATCACTGTCGAAATAGATCTCATGGTTCTCGCTCTTAAATGGTCGTCTTGTTATTAAGTTAGAGTTTTCTTAGTGAATAAACAACCATCAGAAAATGTTACCCTGTAAATGATTTTTGAACAAATAGTTATTGTTGTTCACTATCTGCAAAAAGGACTATACTATACAAAATCTCTATTTTAAATAATAACGATGTTTTGTAATAAATCAGTTACCTGAGATTCTAGAATTAATATTATGATTAAGGGGAAAAAAAACTCTTATGTACTCTTATAACTGCGCAGAAAAAAATTGAAGACTGAGATGTTCCCTAATTAGATCATAAAGTCAGTGAAAGTAGGCTAACAATGGGTGTGAATATGTGTGTCAAATCAAAAGCATGCTTGTAAACGGAAATTAAACTTGGTGTGTCCTGGTTGTCATTTCGAAACTCTCACAAATTATAACTTCTAGTCAAGACATCCTGACGCACTCCATTCCATTAAATTATGCAACTCAGAAGTGTGCCATACTCGCGGTTGTATAGTTAGAACTGTGCATTCGGTGTTGTCGTTTTCAGAAATCAAATCTCTGTTTATCAAGTAGGTACTTAAAATGTGTGTTTATTTGTTTTTGTGAGCCAAGCTTTTTTTTTTTTTTACAGAAATCAGTTATAAATAATTGGTCAAATTTAAACTGTAGGATGCACTGTTGTGTTTTTATTAAGCATTTTTACATTTTAGTTAGGCTTTCACGAGGTGTTATTTTGTTTATCTTGTACCTGAAGTAAGCATGTAGTCTGACAAAACGTACTGTACAATAAAAAAATATTTCGAGTGTAGAAGCATAAAAACCGTATTTGATTCATATATGCTGACTATTTTCTCTTTCTTTTAGAATAAACATTTCTACTTTGCATAAAGCACTTAGTGTCACTAGATGTCACTATTAATCAGCAAAATATATTCTTTGTATATAGCAGTTAGTGATCACTAGATGTCATTATTAATCAACAAACATTTATAATTTACTTAAGAAATTTATTTGTCACTAGATAACATTAGTATTAAAAAAAAACATTTCCAAGTCACATAAAGCACTTATTTGTCATTAGGTGGCACAATTAATCAACAAACATTTCTGTAACTACGTGCTTTTTGGCTGATCAACAGAATATCCTGCAATTTTGTGCACACAAACTTCAAACTTAGAACAATTAAAAGTATATTTAATTGTACTAAGGGCTGTACAAATACCTTGTATAGGTAATGAAAGAGCACGCAGGTGACACGTTTCGTCACCCAACTGCCTAGCCAGTGATTCTTATGAAACTATTGGTTGTCACATATGTTTAAAGCTGTTTGTTGGGGGACCAAGAAGTCATTTAATTGTTTAAAAAAATGACAAAAAAGAAGAGAGAAAAACAACAACACTTAATAGTCAACAGTTTTTTGCCAATACATTTGTATTATATATATGCGTGTGTGAAAACTGTTATCTATTGGAAGAGCAGGGAAAAGCAAATGCAAAAGACTCCAGAATACACACACACACATATAATATAACCTACAATTTATTTATTGTACATGTAAATGTACGCGCCAACAATGTAATCCTAACAAATATGTATTTAATAATGGCTGGAGACGGCTTGAATGGGTAATGAAGAAAAACTTTAATATAAGTTTAACATAGCAGCAAATGTACAACGTTTCGATGATGACAAAACCTTGTCGAAACGTTGTACATTTGCTGCTATGTTAATATAACAGAAAGTAAATACATATTTGATGACTAGGAACCCACTTTGAGACTAATAATGGCTGGAGA
>NW_013665860.1:138038-141783 GCF_000517525.1 Limulus polyphemus | reverse complement strand
CATCAAATATGTATTTACTTCCTGTTATATTGACGATTTAATATCGATCAATAGTCCAGAAATAGTCCAATAATCCACGAAAAAGCAGTAGCCATTTTAGCTCATTAAGTAATATATATTTCTGTTGAGCTTTGGGATATTCCACTGCCGAGTCCCTTAACAGATCACGGGCTCCGGGGCAGCTGCCTCTCATCAGCCCTGGGTATAATAACCTACCTTCATTTTTGAAAAGTTAGTTACATCGCTTGATTTTTATGTTGTCATAATTACGATCTTTATCGTCACTTTTTGCATTGTAAAATTTCAGTAAAGGAAGAGTGATAGAGGGCGCGCTTGATGTGTGATGTATGATAGACATGGTTTGAACTTGTCTAGAAGTTTGTCTGAACATGGTTTTAACCCATTTATTCCAAAGTATGTCTCGTAGTGATGCGTCATAACACTGCGCTAGTTCACTTTTCAACCGGTTTATTACGTAATAATAAGATTCTGTTCACATAGATCTAAGAGAATTTCATAAGATTCAACACGTGCTTTGCTACTTATTGAAAAGAAACAGAAGTGTAATATTTATGATTCTTATTGTTAAACCAAAATTTTGGAAGAATTATCGCCTCTAATTTTTTTTTATCAATCGCACTTCTATACTTGTGAAATTCAAAGAAAACAAGCAAACAAAAAGTTAGTTTTTTACTAAAAACGAAACATTCTACAAAAATTAATAATTTATCTCTGCAATAATAAGATATTATGCCCGAAACTACTTTGTAACTTAGAAAACGGATATATTTTTAGTCGGTCATATTCAATATTTTTTCTAAATTTCAGAACAGGTTGTCTGTGTTTATTACCTGTCATTAGAAACATGACGTACTATAGTGGATAATAGCATAACTGTAAGTATTAGTTAATAGGGTATTTTAGTGTTAGGTTAATGTATAAACTTTCAACTAAATTAATTTGGTGGGAAGATTGGAAATAGAGATTGAAGGCTCGTCAACTTCAATGTAGTTTAAGGGTAAGTGCAATAGATGGCAGCATGGAGCTATGTTTGAAAATTGTGAGCTTTAATTGTGACTTTCAGGTAGATACAGTACACCACACTCCCAGAAGTTGCTTATTTGAAGATGGGTTGGGAAGATTGCGCTAATAAAGTGTGAAAATTGTAGGTTGAGAACAGAATTAAAAGAAGCAAATCAAGAAATGGATAAAATTATGGTAAAGGTTGTTATAATGGAGGAGATAATGTGAATGCTGGGTGCACAGTAGTAACAATGTTAATGCTACAGATAGACAGGTACAGTTTGAACTCAGGTACCACTCTCTAATGGAGTTGAATCAATGGTTACGTGTTAGAGGTTTGCGTAGTGGGGAAATCATTCATTAATCATACGGATAAAGTTATTTGTAGTGGAAAGAATAGCGAAACTAGGACTAGAATTTACTTGCCATGTGATAAAGTACAAGATAATATACTAGAGTGTGTTCACTGGTACCAAAGAACTTTCTCTTTCTAATGAGGGGCTCCACTTAAGCACGTTACTTAGGCATTAGAATGCTTAGCAGCTTGGAGAAGTTCTAGATATATTTATTTAAGATAGTTTAAACTAAACTTGCGTAATAATGAGCGATCTTGGGAAATTAGGAATAAACGAACTGAAAGAATAGCTAGAACAACGAGGAACTTTGAAAAAGAAAAGTTAGAAAATAAGTTAAATAATAAAGCATTTCGAATTCATATATAGAATATTGAATTTACGGAAAGATAGCAAAGTTCTATGAGAAAAAAGAACTATGGGGGAGAGGGAGGGGGCGGTGACCGTACAGTCTAAAACCCAGGTGAATTTTGTTATGGGGAAAACCGGAGTGCCCGAAGAAAACCCACTTTGACATGACAAACGCCGAATAATCTATCTGTCCTATGCCCTGGCTGTAAAAGAAAACATGGTGGTTAGTAATGACAACATGACATGGTGTTTAACCCTTTGTATGTGTGTTTTATTTTTTGTTTTCCTGTTCGCAGAACAGACTGTATGGCGAAGTGTGTTTGTGGGAGCGCTTGAAATTGTGTGAAGTGCAGCTGTCAATTTATTTCTTTATTTAGACTTTTTTAAATAATATTTGAAAACAAGTTCGGTTAGTCTGTTTCTTAAAGTAAGTAGGTTGCTGATTTTAGTCCACAAATTTTAGCCTATTGGTTTCTAATGCTTCATCAGCTTTCAGCATTGAAACCGTACTAATAAACATATTTAAAGAGTATTGTTTTGTCGTTTCTTACAATATTAGGATATCAGATTAGGAGTTTACGAAATGTATTAATATGATTCTTCAGTCTAATTATAATGGATTTATTAAATTACTCATAATTTAATACTGTAAAGAATTTACACCGTGAGGGGGCGACTAACATAGCAAAGCTGTTGCTATTTGAAATCATATTTGTAAGTTTTGTATTTTTTTCTGATAATGTAGATTTCTTTCTTCCATTACTACTTTAAAACCCATTTTCCATATTATACGGCCTATACAAACTCGTTCTTTTGTATCATATCCTTCTATGTCCATTTTTTTTTCGATTAACGTACGTGGATCATTGATTTGATGTTACGACTACGACCATTGGACTTTGCAAATTGTAGCTCATGTAACTAGCCCGAAAATCAAAATATATTACTAAATTAGTATATTGTATGTAACATTAACAGTAACGTAGTGGTACTGGTAGCACTATAGAAATGAATAGTTAAGTAGGTTAATAGTAATTGCACCGGTAGGGCTGATAAGTGTCTAGTAGTTAGTTTAATACTAGTACTACTACTAATATCTGCAGGGTGTGCTAGAGCTACCTTTTTTTTAAAAGTTGAGTTACTTTTCATTATTATTCTCATAGTAATATTAAACATAAAATGTGAACGATTGAAAAGATGCCAATAGTAAGTAATTAAAGTATTCAAAGTGAGAGTGAAACTCATTTTTACACTAAAATTTAAAATGGAAAGTAAAGGTATCCTTAAAAGTTCAACAGTTTAAGATTTGTAACATGAAAATAAACTTGGACATGTATTTTGTAAAATTAGATCCATAGTGGAGTAAATAAGTAAAGGAAACATTTATCACTGAATTTTTGCACTGAAATGAGGTTAGCTAAACTTAATTTTACATTTTACTTGAAAAGAATATGTATGTAATGGTAACTTTTGTTTATGAACATTTTCACTTTCAGAAGAATGTATGATGAAGTGAGTAAAGTACTCAGTAGTTGTGCAGAAATAAAAGCTACTACACTAGAGTGGACATCCACACAAAGTCTTTCATTCTATATCTGAACAGATGATGTAATTACATTATTTTTCAGTATACTTGGTAGCAAAGATAATTAGAAAATCCATCATGAAAATAATAACTTAAAGTAGATTCAACTTGAATTATTTGTTTGATAATATATGTTGTATATAACTTATAAGGGAGGAGATTATGCAGGAACGTCAAGAGTCAACCTAGGGCAAACATCCTCGCTGGGCCCCCTTTCTCTCTCTCTCTCTTCTTTTTTAGCATTTTCAAGAATTTATTAAAAAGAAGATCCTAAATTAGGACAGCACTGAGCTCATAAACCAAACAAAATCATAGCAGCAGCCATTTTTACCTCACAGTATAAGTGTAAAAACGTTAATAAATTAACAACAAATATCTATTAAATCTATAAAGTAACAAGTACATATTAATTATTGCTCAGACTATTATTTCA
>NW_013665860.1:110030-137956 GCF_000517525.1 Limulus polyphemus | reverse complement strand
TAAAAATGCTTTGCAGGCTTTACAGCATAACCCTCCCCCCTGTCAGTGGGCCTGAGATTAAATTTTTAATCCTCAAAAGTTTCTAAATAGAGAAGCAATAGGACAATATTGGGCTAGGTTGAGATTTGCAGACTTTTCTCATATTGAAATGGTCAAAGGGTTGCAAACTAGTGAGTTGGAATATGTGTAGGATCATCTTAACTTGTAAATCAGTATAAAAGTGAAGAAAACTGAGAATTTTGTTATGGTTATTTTTATATTTATTTAAATAATTTTGATATCATAAAAAATATTTTATCGATATTACTTGGGTCTGCTTGTTTATATAATATATTAACCCTTAATATTTTTTTAATTTAAAATTCAGGAAGTTGAACTAGTAATTTTTTATTATATTTGATGTTGTTTCATGTAATAACAGTTTTTGGAGTCTGCTATTTTATCATGGATACTGTTGTGATTATCTTATTTTTAATTTTAAATACCTTGTTTTTAATATTTTGAATATGTTCAAAATAAGGGTATAATAGTGTACTTGTTGTATATCTTTGTTTTTTTAAAGTAGTGACTGTTATGATACTTGTTAACACTGAAAGCAGTTATAACTGTGAAACTTAAATTTTTCTAAAGTTTTATTGTGAAAAACAGATTTCAGTTTCACAGATATTAACTTTAACCCATTTGTGCACTTTGCATGTTTTTGTATATTACACCACACTACACATAATATTCTTTCTCATAATGAACATGTGGCAATCTATTAACAAATACAGGAAGGAATAGCTTGAGTTCAGCCAATTTATAATTACTAAAATATTGTATTTCTAAGAATCATCAGGACATATCTTTCCAGTTATTCCTCCATCTGTCTTTTTTTAATAAATCTGTGATATTATCTTTTATAATAATAAAAAAAAAGTATTTCTGAAAAATGAAATTTTATTTTCAAATACATTCACTTAAGAGGAATGTTTCAACCAAGATGGGGAGACCTTCCTATGATATTAGACACTGACTCTGGTATTGCCGCTATTGAACGAGAACAAATCACTAAACGTCGACCAGTAGAAGTGGAAGGAGCTACATTGTATCAGCCACCACCATCAGGAGGAGAAGCACTTGCTAAACTGTAAGAAATTTTTTTAGTTTTAAAAAGTTGTTTGAGAAAATATTGAATTTAACATAAGGTTTAATTTCAGAAAACTCTTTACAGATCACCTTTGTATATCATGACTAATGTGAAAAAATTATACTATGCAGATTAAAAAAAATCATGAAGAAGGTGAGTATGGGTGTATAATTGATCAGTGTATTAATAGTTAACCAGTTAAGTGTTAAAAATGAAAGGTTTAACTATTTTCCTGTACTTATTTTGAAAATATCTTGTCTCTTAATGGTTTGGCATTAAGCTTGAGGGACTTATAATGCTAGATTTTAGAGTTCAATCATTGCACTGTACACAACAAAGATAGTGCACTGTTCATCTCTGTGCTAAAACAAACAAAAACAAAATATTACATGTGTAGTGTATTGAAAAGTCCTATCAAACCTATTAAAATTACGTGAAAGAGCTAAGTATTAACTTCTTTAATACAGAATTGAGTATGTTATATTAAAACAAATTTGAATATACAAATCAGCAAGTTACATGACAACCACAGTCAGTATAAAGTTGTAGTGGAATGGAATGTTTCAGAACTACATTTTGACACTGTTCAACATTTTATAGGTACTGTGATACCATCAAACATTGGTCACTTATGAGAAGGGTATGTAATAACCCTTTTAGAAATAAAGCATTCATGATTCAGAACATAAAGATGTGTTCAACTCAGGGATGTCTTTTTACTTAATGTCATTGGAAAATGAAGAAATATGGATCAACATAGCATACCAGGACCATTTAGAAAGAGACTTACGACAAACCATAGCCTACACTTGATGTCTTGTAACAGATGAGAATCCACAAACACAAAGGTCAGTGGAAAAAGCTGTCCACTTGTCTCAGGCCACAGTATGCAACATAATAAAGAATAATTTTCATCTGGAAATCAGACCAACAGGGTATCATCACCTACCTCAAGTAGCTGGAGAATGAAATGTGTATTCCTGCTGTTCCATACAAAGATATAATGGTCAAGTTGGTGGATGCAGCATTGTGGATTTTTGTGCAATCAGACTGTTGAAGTGGATCTTGGGAAACCATCATTCATACACACTAGATGTAACATGCAAAATCTCTAGGGAGGAGTGTTGTGCTTTGAAAATGACAATCTTATAATGGAGTCTTTTTCATTGAAACTACACTGCAAAGTTATTATCAAAATACATGATCATCAGATAGAGCTTGAGTGGACATGGAAACATGGATTGTAATGACATGGTGATACTCCAAAATTTGTATAATATAATGTACTCACACCTCTGCATAACTAAATCCAGATGAATACTGTTCTAGATATAATATGTTACAAATTTGAAAAGCTGTGACCTAATCAATCATTTATTTATTTTCTGAGATGTTCAAAATATTTTCAAATAGTTCATTTATATTTTTAAATAGGCATTAGACCCTAATACTTAGAATTCACATGTATTTATATTATTTGAAATATAGTTATATATTAAAAGTCTTATGCCAGAATGTAATCCTGTTCAGGTGTTGTTACCACTTATCTTCATCTGTTTTGATATCATGTATATTCTATGTAAGGTATAAAAATGGACAAACTTGAAACAGTGTAGGTCATAATAAGGTGCTCAAATAAAACTGTTTAAAGGCAGAAAAAGAAAGTTATTTCAGTAATGCCATCTAGAAGGAATACATTTTTTTGGTCTTTCCTCAGTGTTGTTTGTAATGTATATTGTTCATTCAAAACATGTTTTTAATTAAAGATGGCACATTCAAACCTGTCTTTTATAAAATGAACCTAGAGTTTGTTATACACCTTTAATTGAGAGAACTTATTTATATTGTTTGATTTGTTCTTACACTTATTCGTTTAGACATGTATTTTAAAAGCATGTGATCATAGTGTAAATAACATTTAACTTTATATTTGTAGTTTTTTTCCTCTTAATGCATATTTTCTCATTGCTTTTGTTGAGCTTATTAATGAATCCTTTTTACTGTTGTTTCCAACTTGTTTTTGACTTTATTCCTTGGACTTGGAAAAAACTGTTTCTTGGGGTTACATTTTTATGATTGTTTTTGAATTTATTTGATGTGATAAATATTTTGTGTAGGAAGTGAAACAAATATTGAAAAACATCTTTTCTGTTAGGGTACCAGCAGAGCATTGCTCTATCGACAGCCTAACCCTACATACCATCAAGCTATTACAATATGCAAAGAAACTTCGATCACTGTTGCACACATTGCAACAACAGCAAGATTCCTCAGTGAGTTTTAATTTTGTTCAATGTATTTTGTAATGCATGCTTTAAAATTTTTATTGATGAATTAGTGGTTTCAGCCATTTTATTACTTTTGTGAGCTAGTTAATTGCTTTAAAGAGATTGGACAAATAAAACATATCAAAATTTAAATACAAGTGTAAAAATTACCTCACAATAAAAATTAAAGATTCATTAAATAAAGTCCAAGTCAAAAGAAATCGACATCCTGGCCTGCACCATTATTTTAAACTGTTACTTTTTTTTTAAAAAAAAAGACTAGTATACATTTGACAATTTATATGAAAGAGATGGTGTGACCATTTTGACTATTGTTTAATTATTAATCAAATTATAATTAACAGAATGTCTAACATTTTAGCCTTGCTTAAGAATGTATATATATTCACTGATACAAGAGTGATGAAACTTCATTACAGTAATAAACACATGACCAAGTGTTGTTTTTGTCTGTTACTGACTTAAATAATTTATTACATATCTACTGGATACCACTGTGTTAAAATAATACACTTCTTTATTATGTTTGTTTCAAGATATGATTATATTTTCCACTTCAGTTAGAATCTGCCTTAGACTAGGGTTAGGAATATAGGCTAATTCTTTCTGGAATGTTTAAACACTGTTAAATATATTTTCCCTTAACTTAAATTTGAACATCAGAGTAGGAAGCTTGAGGACAAAATGAGAAGCTAAACAAGGGTTTTGTTGGAAAATTTGTCCTTCTGAGGAATAGAATTTGGAGTATTATACAAAATATCTATTTGTCTATGCATAAAAAGATTGAAGTTTTTAATAAACTTCTAAAAACCTTGTGAAAACCTTACAGCAGTTAGGGTATCTTTTTAAAATAATTTCTTGTTCATTCCCCTCTATATCTATGCTGATTTTATGATAAGATCTGTTTTCTTTTCTTGAAACAGTTTGATTTAGCTAATCATGTTCTTATTTTTGTATTTCACCATTTTATGTTATAAAATGATCATTTATAGTTTTTTTTGAAAACTTAGTGTTAGGTTTGGCCATACCCATTATCTTTATTTTAAAACTTTTTCCATCTGGTCATGCTCACTGAACTGTTTGTGAATACTTCAAGTAAGGAGTTAGCAATATTTAATTTAAGGAAAATCTTGTATTTATTAATAAGAATTTCTGAGTGAAAGTAAACTGTACTATATCCAGTCTTTTTACCCAGTATCAAGCTCTTTAGGCTGGTTGGACATAGTTGTTGTAATAGTTGAAAAGCTACTCATATTAGCATAAACTGGTAATTTTCATAAATTTTATTTATATCAAAACACATCCGAATAAGGACAAGGATTTTTAACACCATATTATGTATTATGTTTTTGAACTAACCTGCTTATTTTTCTGAAGAAGTGGCAAACCAAGAAACTTAGGCTTTTGAATGTTTAGATTTAACCCACAATGATAATGTTTTTATAGCTCACCGTCGGTGCTGTTATTTCTTATTTTATAATCCAATAAAGCAGAATTACTTTTGAAGAATGAAACCTATCAGGCCATGCACCAACCTTTCAAAATAAACAAAAAAACATTGTTCTCATTTCTGAGTCTTTAGACTTGAATTACATTCAATATTTTTGTTTGAACTGAGTGGAAAAACTCACTAAACCCTATTAAAGATAGTGAGGAAACTTAACCTTTTCTTCATTTTATTCCTTACATTTATAAACAGAGATGTATAGCTTTCAAAAATACTTCAAATTCATAAGTGTTTTTTATGTAATGTAATGTGAAAAATGCTGCACTGCTTCAAGTAATCCTCTTTAAAAAAACAGAGACAAAAAAAGTCCTGGATGTGTATACTTGAAAACCATAGGAGTTCAGTAACCAGGAGCAAATTAGACATTCATGAGGCCATGTCTCACTCTACCCCCAGTTAAGAATTTCAATTGTTATCACCACATTAAAATTTATGTTATCTTATTAAACTGTGGGTTTCTTTTTATTCCCTGTTGAATTTCAAACTTTTATTGACTTAAGTGGTTACTTTAGACATGTATGATTGTCAATAACTGAGTAATTGAGCATTGAGTAACTGTGTGATTATAGATACAACAGTTAAGGCTCCAACATTGTTGTAAACATGCTTATAAACTTGTAAAACAATACCAAATTTTTTAGAATAACATTTGGAAAAGTGTACACACTATTATTGCAACAGGTGACTGATAAATGAATAAATCTTTCATTGTTTAAACATTCAACAATGCGTAAACATTACATGTAGCTTCAGAGATATCCAGTATTCCCTATACCACTTTGCACGTGTATAATGTTCAGGTGTTTGTCATTAGGCATTGTAGCTGCCACATTACTGTTTACATGTTAGCTTAGTTAATGTGAAATAATGTTACATTGAAAATGTACAGTATTATGGTTGAAAACACAGATTTTTAGAAAGCATGTGTGTAAAATTGTAATTTTTTTAAAGGTTAGCACTAACTTCAATACCACCAATGAATGAACAGGATATAAATGAATAGTGTAGAATGCTGAATAATGTTTTCCCGGGCAGAATGCAGTTAGAAGAAATGAATCAGCACAATATGTACTGCATATCAATATTTTAATAGATTCTTGATATTTGTTAGTTCATGAATTGTTAGGCATACACTATAGATATCTATCACATTACTTGACACCATTGTGATGTTGTTACATTATTGTTTTTGTATTAAAGATTTTTCCATCTGCTCTTAAGTTATACTTAATTTGCCAAAGGTTGTTATAAAAGAAATGTATAAAGTAATTAAGCTTAAAAATTCCTTACATTTTGCCTTCCTACTAAAGTTATTTTACTGAAGATTTTTTTTGTTTGTTATTGCGGAACAAGGGGTATTGGGTTGGCTATTTTGCTTACAGAGTTAAATATTATACCCAAACTTATGATACCAACTATTTGATATGTGACAGTGATTGATGAATATTTTATTTTGAATATATATTTTTTTTGTAAAGACAAGGCTGTTACATTAAAATCTATATAATTAGAAAACAACAGACACCGATAATGCTCAGACCCATCCGCCACCACCACCAGTACCTGAGTATCCAGAAAGCCAGGATCGACAGCCTGGGGACATTAGAGGCAAGAACCCAGACAGGTTGGGCAATAAATGTTCCTTTTTTAAAATTAATAGTAAGAGATAACTAATGTATAGAATGTCTTGCATTAGTAGTTTTAGTCTATCCTCTTTCTACAGACATCTTTTTCTGTGTATGTCATGAGGTTTTAGTGAGTTACATTCAAAATTAAACTACTTTCTTTTCATGGTATAACAATAATCAAAACATAAAAACATAGCTAATAATCAGTATATTAATAGTATACAAGTTTTAAGTTCTTACTTTTATAAGGCAATATTTAAAAAAATTATGAGGAGGATTCCATCTAAAATAAAGTATCCTTTATTGTGATTTGATAGCATATAACGTAAATATATCTTAAATATTACTAATACTACTATGTATATATATATATATATATATTGTATTTATAAGCTTTCTTTGACAAAATATGGATATTTATGATGTCCAGAACATCATTTGGTTATTTTTTCTTGGGCATTTTACCAGCAATAAGATTTTTGGTAAAAACAGTAATTAATTTTAACAGTAGTTACTAGAAGCTGGTAAATCCACATTTTAATGAATAAGAAGGCTTTAGCTGCCATTTGATAAATCTCAAGTCAAATCCTAGAATTTGGCAACAGCTACAAGTCTAGCCTGTAATAATTTATTAGGAGTGAAAATTACTTTTACACACTTACTTTACTGCTGTTTCTGTTTTTACAATAGGAAGTAGCTGGAGATAAATACAAAACCAAATTAATCCAAACTGAATTTGTTTTATTTTGAGTTAAGTATTTTATAAAACTCAAGGCTGCTGAAATATGCCTATAATTTGAAATTAAACCAAATTATTTATATGTTCACAAGGTAAAAACTCTATGAGAAATAGAGAAAATCTTACAAAAACTAGTCCTAAATTTTGGTGACAAGCTTCATGTCACTAGATAGTATACGAATTAAGTCTGGTAAATTCCAACCTCCTAGTAAGACTGAACATCTGTATATTTGCAGTGGAAATGTTATTTAACTGATCAGTCTAAAATGTATTTATCTCATTGAGAAAAATATGCTTTATTTAGCTGCCAAGTAGTGTAATATAAAATGTATGTTAATCTATTAATAGAAGCAATTATCACCAGTGTGAAATGTGTGTTACTATTTAAGCTATGCTAATCTGAAAAGTTATTACTATTTAAGTTATACCAATCTGAAAAGAGTTATTACTATTTAAGCTATGCCAATCTGAAAAGAGTTATTACTATTTAAGCTATGCCAATCTGAAAAGAGTTATTACTATTTAAGCTATGCTAATCTGAAAAGAGTTATTACTATTTAAGCTATGCCAATCTGAAAAGAGCTATTACTATTTAAGCTATGCCAATCTGAAAAGAGTTATTAAAGAAGTAGTACAAAGTTGTTCACTTACTCCTGTCACTAATATTACCTATTGTTTTCTTCTCATAGTGGAAGTACTTAACCAAATTGCATGAAACTTAGTGCAAACTTACAAAATAATATCTAGCTCCAGTGAAAAAAAAAGTGTGATTTGATTTACTAGTTTTATCTTTTTTTTTTTTTGGTTCTAAAATTTCCAAAAGTTTTTTGTAAAATGCTGTTTCAAGGAAAAGTTAATTAAATATACTTCCTTCCTCTTAGAATTGAATTTTTTTTATTGTTGATCAAAAAGTTCCATTTTATATATCAAGTTAGTTTCAACTTATCTGATATTCTTTAACATTTCTTTTGATATTTTGCTTATTGCACAGTTACCATTTCCAGCTGTAAATCATAAACAAAAAACATACTAGAAACTGACAAAGATTTATTGGTGACCTTGTACCTCTCAAAATGGCATCACCATCATTTTTGTTAGGCTAGGCATTGTAAACAATATTCTTGGTGAAGATCAATTTATATCTTATTAATATTGTCTATTTTGAAATAGTGATAATTTATTTTATTTGTGTATGTTGTTTTAGTGTGATAATTTTAACAGTGGTATTCAATGAATAATGTTTTGAGTCATCAGAGTATTCTGTCTTTGCTAACAGTACCAATTAAACCTAAATAAGCTTACCTGATATTTAAAAAAAAAAGAATTGCCAGATGGAAATTATTTTTATGTGATCTTAGTGCCTGGTAAAACAAAATAATTTCTATAAATTTCAAACAGATATAATTTAACACAAAAATATTTTAGGAATGAATAGAATGTCTAAAGAAACTAAGAATTTCCTGATCTGTTTTTCCTAAGGGCTGTAAATTACACATTAGAATTCTCTGTATACCTATACAAGAGCTTTGGATAGTAAATATCTCAAGAAACCACAAATTACCATTGAAACCACTTTATTTGTTCATTATTGATATAGGAATATTTGAATATCCTCTATTGAATCATTTTTTTCCCATTAGCTCTAGCTATTTTCAAAACTGAGCTTCAGTAATAATTGTTCAGATCACATACTGTATCATCATAAAAGGGTGGTGACAAATGACTGTATTAAGAAAACTGCTAATAGAAAAAGAAAATAACGTAAAAACAAGACACGAATAATTGTGTTTTCAGGAGATGATTGTTTCTTAGTAATTATAAACCTATATGTTTAGATTGGCAGAAAAGGTCTAAAAAATGGATAAATACATTATTTACAGATGAGGCTTCTTGGAGCTACACGTAAATGAGAGTTGGAACTTTTATATAATTTTTATTTGTGAGTTACACTAAATAAATGTTACTTAATGATAAAATATCAATTTAAAAATATGTTTTAGTAAGAAAATTGTCAAAAATGGAGATAAAATTATTGTTTTCACTTACGTTTTGAAACTTTATATGCAAGTTTGCACTCAATGCCAGAAAATCCCTGTGTTAGGGTTAAAGGGACTAGGGAGGAGTCTATTTTCCATGTTAAAATAGCCAGTTTTTAGGTAAATTTTCTCAGATAATGGTTAGGAAAACTTAAACTTTGCAGGACATGTTTATTAACACTTTGTGTGGTATTTGAAGTAGTACAATCATTATTCAAGAAAAACTTTCTATGTTACAATTTTTACTCTATTGTCTCAATAATTAATAAAATTTTGATGCTAAGAAATAAAAAATACCTAAACTGAGCACAAAATACAACCAATAACAAAAATGTCAAGCTTCTATTTTTAATGGTTTGTGAGAAAAGTGTGGCTAAAGTGGAGTGTTTTTAACATGACTAGAATGGATACTTCTGATATTCTCAGATACGTTTATCTAACTTATTGAATGTGGATTCATTTGTACACTTAAAGAAAAAGTTTCAAATAAATGATTGGTAGAGAATTAACACTAGTGTTTTAAATTCTTTAAAGAACGTAGAGGTACATGTCTTGTAGGTTCATAACATTAGTTCTCTCAGTTTGAACCATGCAAGTTCATTTTTGGAGTACATTTACGATAATGGCATGTTGAAGTGATAAAGTTTTCTGTTTTATAATGAAGCATTCAAACATTCCTTTTGAGCATGAACTGTTTTATTATTTCTTAATATATCCAAATGCACCCTGGACTTATTTGTAGATGGGCTCAAATTCAACTGTTATGTACGAAATAAATTCACAGAATGATTGTTCAAGTAAAATGTACTGATGTGCATAAATTCTAAAGGTTAATTACACCTACTAAAACCTATACAATAATCTCTTTTTGTTGTTGTTCTTTTCCAAGACTTTATGTGATGTTACAGGTTAGTTGCATATATATATTTGTTTAACAATAAGAAAATTGATTTCTAGTGATTTTGTAAGAGGGAAAGGGAAGCCACCTCCAGAACTCAGTTTTCATGTCATAAGACAGATTCTCAGAAAAGCTGTGGCAGCTGTTTTTGCACATGTTGGATTTGACAGTAAGTTTTATTTTGCTTTTTTTTTTCTATTATTTTCATAGAATTACTAAAAATCTGCATTATTCAGAAGTTATGCTGATTTATACTAAATACATCTCTTTTTAATAGCTAGCAATTAATTTTATATCAACTCATTATTCAGAAGCTATGCTGATTTATGCTAAATACATCTCTTTTTAATAGCTAGCAATTAATTTTATATCAACTCATTATTCAGAAGTTATGCTGATTTATGCCAAATACACATCTCTTTTTTTTCCATAGCTAGCAATTAATTTTATATCAACTCATTATTCAGAAGTTATGCTGATTTATGCTAAATACATATCTCTTTTTTTCAATAGCTAGCAATTAATTTTATATCAACTCACTATTCAGAAGAAAAAGAGTGAAAAAAAATATATATATATATATAGGCTAAAAAGTGTATTTTCCAGTTTGCTATTTTATGGCATCGAAACATTGTTTTAAGCTACAGGTTTTATAACCCAAAAGTGACAAATATATTTTATGTTCTTTATTGAATAAATTTCAGTGCAGTTTTGCTTTATACTATTAGCTTTATTATACAAAAATGTTAACACAAAATGTGAATAGAGAAAATGGATAGTAAAGCATTTTTGTAGTAAGAAATGAAGTTAAGCCTTATTTGCATCAATACTAGATTCAGGTAGATATTTAAAAGATTAAAGTTTATAAATGAGGTATAAATAGCTAGCCTTTTTCTCGTATGATAGATGATTATGTATCATGAATCATGGTAGTGATTCATAATAAGGATCACAAGGAATTGCAAAAAACCCTAATAAAACATTCGGGCAAAAAACCTCCTTAAACATTAAAGATTCAGTTCGAACAACACTTTAAAACCTTTGATTGACTGCTATGACTGTACACATATAAAAATGCACAAGAAAAGCACATATATTAGATTTATAAGGAAAATAAAATTGCTAAAAATGGCCTGTTTGTAATTCTTCTTCTTCTTATTATTATTCACTTGCCATGCTAGCCTACAACAAAAACGGCTTGGTATATTGTTGCTAAACCTTTTGTAGAATACAGAATAAGGTACTGCATAGGTCATAGGGGGTATTGAAAAGTTAATTTGTTTCTTCTATATTTTATATAAGCTAAAAACATCATAATTCTAATGTAAATGATGCTATCATTACCCCTTGAAGTAGTTTTTTTTACAAAATCTGGTGTTCCTTTATAAAGCTTAAGTACAGCTTAAGTGAAAATTAGATGACTGTAACATGTAGATACTCGATGTTTTGTACACTATACAATCGGTGTCTTTAGGGAGCTAACTCCCATGTTATGTATGAAGTGAAGGAGTAATAAAAATTATATTAATTTTTTTTTACACACATATCAGAGTAATTACTTTAGAAAACATGAAGGTTTATTTAAAGTGATGTTTCAGATGTATGTGTTTTCTTTGAAAAGGATATATTTCTTCTGGTAAGATTTTATATGCACATAGTGGGGGTTGTGCCTTAGTCTTATCATATATTTGCCCATTGCTATGCATTATATATAGAGAATTTAGTTACATAGATGCTATAAATGCTCACTATATTCTCAAACAAATCTCCATGACGATCTCCAGCTGCAGCTTAACATTTTACATCTCGAACTAATAGCCAATAGCTACAGTAAATCATCATGAACAGTATCAACTAGCTACTAGTTGAGCATATAAAAAAACAAGCAATCAAGATAGGGGTTAGTAGTTTTGAGTAAATAATGTCTACAGTACCTCCAGCCTTGTTTGCTTTCTTTTCTTATGACCCTTATCTACAGATTTTTAAATTCCCAATTTTTATCTATCTTGTTAATTAAGTAAATACTTCATATTAGGCTTTTCTTAGAGTAGTTTATGGTTACTTCAGAACAATTTTATTTCATCAAAGAAAATTTAATAAATCAAAGCAAACAATATTAAAGCTGTTTTTATTAGGATGGAAATCATTCTATTTATGACAAAAAATAATTAGTTAAATAACACTCAATACTTCTGAAAAATTTTTTCACATAATTTTTAAAAAGTCATGAAAAGGACATAAGAATTAAGCATAGTTGTTCTTTAGCACATTATTTGTTAGTGTCTGTGAAAGATGTGTTTTGAGAAATGATAGTTATAACTTTTAATTACAATGTGCATTTATACATTTATATTATATAATATTACTGTTTAATGATGTGTTATTTATTTATTTTTAATGATTTTTACACTTTTTATAAACAATTTCTTAACAGCCACCAGTGAATTAGTCTTAGAAACTTTGGTGGACATTGTTCATGACCACTATCTCCGTGTTTGTCGTCTGATGCGGGTTGCAAGGGATAGAGAAGCACTGACTGGAAATACTGCATTTGTGGTCAGTAATCAATTGTTTAATAGAAAAGTTCTTAAGATCATAGATTATGTTAATTTGCTCTTTAAAATAGTTTTGTAAAACATTTACAGAAAACTAAATAAAATACACACTAGGATAGTTAACTATATTGACACATGATTGATTGCACATCAGAAATTCCTAGCCTCTATATTCTTTGTGAAATGTGATGGTGAACAGCATGATGACCTACAATGTATCTTCTCAGAATTAAATAGAGGGGGTGGTGGTCAAAATCGTTATTGGCCAAAAAAAGAGAGCCTAGAAAGTTATCTGATGGTACACGTACTGTATTTATCTCACTCAGTATTATATTCCATCTAATTTGTGATTATGGTTGCTAACATCTACTGAAGGGAAACTCTTTTCATATATATTTTTTATTATAATATATTAAGCACAAAAGTAAAACATTTACCCCCAGCATAATGAATAAATTGTTGGAAAATTTATTTTAACTGTGAAAAAAAGTGGAGTGTGATAATGTATTAGAAGATGAATTCTAAGATCCATTGTGTACTTCACTGTAGCTTATCACTGATCTCTTTTGACAAAGTAACCACTTGATGTAGTGAATTTGCTCATATATGTGAAGATAGTTGGTAGAAGCTTAGTGTGACTCTTAACAAGCAGTAATTATAAAATGATTTTCAGGAATATTGGACATTCAGACATGTTGCACATGTTTCAACTTGGTTATTTTTGATGCCATTTACTGTATTTAAAGTACTATACAAAACAAAACATGGCCACCCAGCAATATATTTTGTGTTGGAAAACAAACTCAGTACCGCACTGTACAGTTAGGAATATTTTGAATCATTGGAAATTGATTTAATGGCCATAAAACTGATTGTTAAGAATCAGCCTGTTATTAATAAAACATATTTATGAATTTTGAACCCTTTTGTGACTGATATTTGAAAAAAAAGGAATTGCCAGATGGAAATTATTTTTATGTGATCTTAGTGCCTGGTTATTTTTTCACATGTCAGTTTCCCATAAGTTTCAAAAAATCATTTCAAAAATGGAATTATTGTTGTTTATAATTGTATTTGTCCTGTCTACATTCATAAAATTTGAAAGTCAAAGTTTAGATTGATGCCCTTCCATTTTTGTTAGAGCTATGTATTCATCAGAGTGATTGATACACATTCTGGAATAATCTTTTCTCTCTACAGGCTAGAGATCTGAAGATGTCCTTAGTCTACTGATATTGCTGCCGTACTTGACCATGAGATGTAATATGTATATATATATCCCACTAGTTTCTGTGTTAAATAAATTTCATTATATATATATATATATATGTACATGTCTGACACATATTCTGAATAAGGACAGAACCTGTCTAATTCAAACAGTTTTCGTTATTTCACAAAACAGATAGATTACTGTTCAAAATGGAAACCTATACAATATCTGTGGTTTCATCCTTACTCGGGATCTGTGTCAGACTGGTTTCATCCTTACTCGGGATCTGTGTCACACAAGTTTCTCTATATTTGTTTGTAGTTCAGATAGTAACACATTAAGATAAGTTTTAATTGTTCTTTTGTTACAAAACCTAAAGCATGAGTATTTATCAGGATTACATGTATTTGAAAATATGTTAGTTATAAAAGGTATGTGTAGTTACCTGATGTTGAGAGTAATCTCTAGCACTTCTGACAAAAAAATCAATAAAATAAGCAACATAAATTTCAAATGGTTGTAAAAAGTGTAGATGTGCAAAGATGAAACTAAAGAATATCACTCCAAAGGCATTATTTCCATTGAAGGAAACTCATTTGTATGATAATGCCAAACATTAATAGTTGTTTCCATTTGTAATTATTAAAGAGCTTAATATTAGGGTTACCAGAAAGTAATGTTGTTTTTTCCTTATACAGTTAACAATCTTTTTAAAAGTATTTATTTTTCAATCACTTTCATAATCCCAATTATTATTAATGACAATGTGTCATCTTTCAATCAAGCTTTCAATTCCTTGTAGATAGAAGGAAGCTTCCTTTGAGACAAAGAATTCTGTGAAAGCAGTTTTGATGCCGTCAATATTTCTGAGTGTTTTATCACTGAGAAAGTGCTACATAGATCTCAATAAATGGTAATATGAAGGTGCAATGTCAGTAGAGTATGGAGGATGAGGCAGGACTTCCCAATACAAATCCCTGATCTTGTTCTTAGTCATTCTTGCATAATGTGATCTCACATTGTCATGCTGTAGAATGACCCCTTTTCTGTTGATCAGTGCTGAGTGTTTTTCAATGAGAGCCTGATGCTAATTGTCCAGTTGTTGACAATAAAGGTCTGCAGTTATAGACTGATTCAGTTTCAATAACTTAAAGTGAATTATGCCGACTCTGTCCCACTAACAAGACTTTCTGTGGGTGTAGACTTAGTTTGGCTGTTGGAATTGGGTTCAAGTCAGGACTAAGCCACTGATTCTTGTGCTTGGTGTTGACATAAAGAACCCATTTCTTATTTTCTGTAATAATCCGATGAAGAAATGGTTCTTTCTCATGTCTGTGAGTTGAAATTGTTATGTACTGGTTTTTTTTGTCATCTGACCATTCGTGTGGAACCCAAACTCCTTGTCTATTGACCTTCCAAGTCTGTTTAATATGTTCTTGAATGCTAGACCAAGAAGAATTAAGTTTTTCTGACAATTGTTGGATGGTTTGATGGGGTCTGACTCAACCTCTGACCTCGGATGGTCATTGTCCAATTCTACTGGTCTCCCTGAAGATGGCAACCTGAGAGATCAAAATCACCTGACCTAAATTTTCTGAACCCCTGCTGGCATTTGTAGACATCAAAGCATCTTTATAAACCCCACGAATGGTTTTGGTTGTCTTCATTGTCATTTATGAAACTCATAAAGCATGTTAAATGTGATTCTCATTAGGTATATGGTCAGTCATTTCGTTTGATTAGAGGAAAACTATTTTTGTTAATAGAAAATTGAACAAGAAGGTTTCTTTTGCCTGCTAAATCAAAGCACATAATTAGAAACATTTGAATTTAAGGTAACTAAAATGACATTACTTTCCGATACCCCAATTAGAAATATCTACCAAGTCAAATTAGCAACCTGTTAGCCCTAGGGTTGGGTGGAGTTTACAGAATGAAATGTCATTAGGTTGTCATGTTTTGGGTCCATCATAAGTCATTTCAAAGACCATCAATAAAGAGGATATGATAAAAATTGGAAAACTTCAATTTACTTACATTAGCTTATCTAGGTTGATGACTGAAGATGTCACCTAACTGAGTTGTTGTTTTTTAACTAAAGGAAAACTTATTTTTATATCTCATAATAATTGTCTAATAGAAGAGTATAACAGAAAAATGTTATTATTCTTTGAGTTTTCAACAGAATATAAAGAGTTAAATTAGAGTATTTTTTTACTTAAAAATGGGTAGAAACTTGCTCCCAGGAATACTTGAATCGGTGGATGATGAACAGGGAGGTTTGACTCTCCATATCGTATTGAGTTATATAAAGCTATAAGTTCTGTGATGTGGGGGAAGCCGTACCACATATTGTAGAGATATGTTGTGACAACAGTTACCTGTGCTGCAGGATGTCACATCCAACCACTGTTGGGTCCCCTGGTGTTAAACATATTAATACTCCACTGTGGCTAATTGCCTTTTTTAGATCTTAATAATATAATTATTATTATTTCAGGATGTTATTGAGCAAGTATTTCATGAGATTGGGCTTGGAAGTATGACAGAACTTCACAATTTTTATCAACACCGGGTTGTGGCTTACCACAGAGGGATGATGAAGACTTGTCAGCAGTTGATGCATGACTATGAGAAACTTAGGAGACCAGAAGTTAAGCCTACAGAAGATAGTAAATTGACAAAGTAAGCCATGTATTAATGACCATATAGTTCAACTTGTGTTAAAAACCAGTATAAGGTTCAGTGTATTCAGTTTTATTATTTATCTAAGATCTTTAAAGATGAAAATTCAATAACTGAAACAGTCATGGTATTATCGGATAATTTTGATTACATGCTGTATTAAAATTCAAAATTGCACACACACACACTTTGAAAGGAATTTTTATCCTCACCATATATTACATTTATATGTAATTTTATACAAGAAGTATTTATAAAGCCTCATTAAATTCCATTGACTTTTCCTAATATCTCTGAAAAATTAATCAATAAGATATTTTTCTTCAGTAAACTTGAAACTAAAGATACTTTTTTTAACTGTTGTTGTACTCAGTTTGATTTGCTTTTATAAACATATCTTGAAAAATATCAAAATTAAAAATTTTTGTAATTGTTAATTCTTTTATGGCTGTGAGTTTTGATATAGTAGACAATATATCTTGGTGCATAGTTGTTCATATTTGAATATATTTTGCAAAGCCACAAAAAGGAGGTAATTGTGCATAGCTATCTCAGATTTTGAACTGATAGATTAGAGAGAAGACAGCTGGTCAAGAGCAACTACTGGCAACTCGTGTTTCATTGAGTAGTGTCCTTCATGGTGGATTCCTGAACATCCACCCACATGCTGTGGGTGGTGACCCGTGAAGGTGAGGAGAGGATACTGGTGTCTGGGGCACTGCAACACACACCACTTTGGCCTTAAATTCATGTAGATGGGTAACCTTCGGGTGCCCCCCCCCCTCTCAGGGTCAGTCACCTGGTCCTGTCGGGCTAGACTCAACAGAGTACCAGTGTTGGTGTTCTCAACAGGTGTTGTGGACATTGTGTCTGATGCTAGTGTTTGGGTATAGTGCTAATGAAACTCTGTCATTGCTGCAGTGTCCTTGTTTGGCATTGTAGTGCATCCCCTCATAGGACCCCATGGTGGTGTCAGTGGGCACTGAATCTTTCTCCTTATATTATGGATCCCCCAAATCCTAAAAAAACTAAAAATAGTAAAAACTCAGCTTATTGGTAAATGACTGCACATTGAAAACTCTGATCATCAATCTTCAACTCATCTTGCTTCTGTATCTCATTTTTTAACTTTGCATTCCTTGTTAGAAAAACCTTTAGGACAAATGTCTCCCTTTTTTATTCAGAAGGGATTAGACGGGCTTGCTGGCTCTCCAAAGTCACTCAAGAAGCTACGTTTTGGGGACATTTTGGTGGAAACATCCACACCAAAACACAGCAAACTCCTCCTGAATTCAAAGGCCATTGGGGATATATCCATTGAGGTTACTCACCATGCTACTTTGAATTCCTCATGAGGAGTTATTGTTGAGAGGTATTTTAAGAAAATCCCCAAGTCGTAGATCTCGCTGGTTTGTCCAGCCAAGGAGTTTCTGCAGTGTGACATATCTCCACTAATAAAGAAGGAATTATGCTGCCTACCAATGTTCTTATTTTGACGTTTACATCGTGACATCCACCTGCCATTGTCAAGGCAGATTATCTGAACTGTAAGGTATGGCCATATTTTCTCAACCCTTTCAGATATTTCCAGTGTCAGCGGTTCCATCAATCGAAGGCATCTTGTTGAGGTTCTATGATGTGTGCTCTTTGAGGTGGCAAGGAATATATGCCTACGAGTGTGAACTAGACCCTCACTGTGTTAATTGTAGTGGTTCCCACTCCTCTTACTATAGATCTTGCCCAAAGTGGGTGGAGGAGAAAGAAGTACAGTGTTTAAAAACTGGTAACAACATTTCTTACCCGAGGCTTGGAAGTTATTGTCCCTACTCCATCTTGGACATATGCTGCTGCACTATGCTCCACTGCTACAGTGGGAGTGCAGACAGACCTTTCTGTACCTCCATCTGAGTCTTTTGCTCCCAATGAATAACTGAGTTGACAAGTCAACATCTACTCCTTTCTCTGTTCCCACCATTCCTTCCACTGTCTCAGGGCCAAAGAGGTGGACAGATGCAGAATGATTATTCGTTCATGCCCTCAGTTGCTGGAATCTAAACCTAATGACAGAGGTCTGCCCACTCGACCAAGGGCAGGATCTATTGAGGTTGACAGACCTCCTCCTAGTAAAGAAAAATGGCATGGTCATAAACAGAAATATTCCCTGCCCAGCTCTCCTCCACCTAAGTAAAAATGACCACTTTGATACAGTGGAACTGTCAAAGTTTTCATTCTAATCTGGATGATATTAAGGCCTTGATTGATTCCTAACAGGAAACATTCCTGAAACCAGCCGATACAGTCACCTTTCGGCAGTTTTATTTATACCGGAATGACAGGTTGTGTGATGGATGAGTGTATAGAGGGGTGGCACTGCTTGTTGACCAGCACGTGCCCACCTTTTCAGTGTCACTCAATACACCCTTGGAGGCCGTAATCATCCATGTTTCCTTAGGTTGTACCATCACTATTTGTTCTCTCTACCTGTCTCCTGAAGAGACTTATGCTCTCATTGAACAGATGCTGTCTCCCTATTTAATCGTGGGAGACTTTAATGGACACAATCCCCTCTGGGATGTTGCTAATATCGATTGGGGGTGGGGTTGTTCGGTAGTGTATGCTCTCAGATCACAACCTTTCTCTCTTCAATACTAGTTCTTATACTTATTTTCATGCACTTAATCAGTCTTTTAATGCCATTGATCTATCTATCTGTGCTCCTTCATTTTTCTCCTGCTTTTCTTGGAGGGTTGACAGTGATCATTTTCCTATTGTTTTGAGGGAGATTAGCTGTGGTCAATGGTACCCAACCTGAGTGCAAGGGTGGAAGCTGGACCATCTCTCTCAGAACTTGCTTCATTAAAACAGCTGTTCATTCTATACCAGAAACCTTGACACATTTCCCATGGTATCCTCGTCCATGGTGGTCTCCAGTCTGCCAGCAGGCATGGAGGGCTCAGAAACGTGCCTGGGATACTTTTCCCAAGTATCCCACTCTTTCCAACTGCATTGCTTTCCAGCAGGCTCGTTCCTATGCTTGGCAGGTCAAACATCAAAGCCAAAAGGAATCTTGAATTAAGTTCACAACTAGAATCTCTTTTTACCACCAGTTCCAAAGTCATATGGGACAAGATTCGGAAGGTCAATGGGAGGTATTCTTCCCATTCCTCTTCCATCTTTCACTCCAGTGGCCAGGAAGTTGCTGATGTACAAAACATCACCGATACTCTTGGTGAGAGTTTTTCTTGTGCATCCAGCACTTCTGTTTCTTCCCTCACCTTCTTTGCTATCAATTCTCGGGCAGAGTGATCGCCTCTTTCCTTTTGGGCCAATCGTCTCTATGACTATAATTGCCTCCTTACACTGGTGGAACTCAAACTTGCCCTTCATCAGTCACTATGAGATGCTGCCTCTCTTGCTATTCTTCTGGTTGTTTTTAATTGGACCTGGCAGAAGAACATTTTTCCTGATGCTTGGCGACAGGGTATTGTCCTCCCTTTTCTCTAAGCTTGGGAAGGACCCCAAGATTCCTTCTAATTATTATCCAATTGCTTTGACTAGCTGTCACTGTAAGGTCCTAGAGAGGATGGTTAATGCTGATCTTGTTTGGTTCTTTGAATCAAACAACCTCCTCTTGCCCACCCAGTGTGGGTTTCATAGAAAGCACTCCACTGTGGACCACCTGATTCAACTTGAAACCTCGATCAGGAAGCCTTCCTCAGAAGAGAAGATCTTTTCTCCATGTTCTTTGATCTTGAGAAGGCTTACGACACTATGTGGAGGAACAACATTTTGCGGGATCTCCACTGATATGGGTTGCGTGACCATTTACCCATTTTTATTCAGAACTTTTTACTGGACAGGCGAAACCAAGTCCCTGTGGGTTCAACTCTTTCTCATCTTTTACACAGAAACTTGGAGTCCCTCAGGGCTTGAGTGTCACACTTTTCAGTATGAAGATTAATGCTATCGTTACATAACTTCCTCCTGCTGTTGCAAACGGGCTCTATGTTGAAGACTTTCACATCTCATGTTGGTTGTCAAACATGAGGTTTATTGAGCAGCAGCTTCATACTGCCCTCAATGGCTTGTTGAAGTGGATCACATCAAACGGTTTCACCTTTTCTTTTTCCAAAACCATTTGCATGCATTTTTGCTGCCAGCGGGGTCTTTACCCTGATCCCGAGTTCTGTCTCGTTGATGTTGTTCTTCCCGTGTTTCCTGAGGCAAAGTTCTTGGGGCTTATCTTTGATCATAAGCTTACTTTTATTCGTCACATGAAGCAGCTACGTGTCAAGTGTACAAGGGCACTGAATATCCTCTGTGTTCTCTCTTCCACTTCTTGGGGAGTGGATCAGTGTTCTGTGCTCAAGATCTATCGTGCCTCATTCAATCCAAACTGGACTATGGGTCTCTGGTCTATTGTTCTGCCAGGACCTCAGTTTTGAAGATGCTGGACCCCATTCACCATCTAGGGCTTTCCACACTTCTCCAGTCCAGAGTTTGTACACAGTGTCCCACGTACCTCCTCTTCACCTCCGCTGTTTGCAAATTTCTTTGCAATATGCTACCAAGCTTCGATCCTTACAACAGCATCCCACCTGGGGTTGTCTTTCTTCCTCAGTGGGCCATGCTCTTTCAAAATAGATGGTCTGCAATTCCTTCTATTGGCCTTCGTGTCCAGGCACAACTGGAGGAATTGGGTCTACCGTTGGATGATGTTGCTGTCCCCAAGTACCTTAATAGTAATCTTGTAAAAAACTGGATAGTGTTTATAGCCAATATGAATTACTACAATTGTTTCCATTAATGTTAATAATGACATCTATCTTCAGAATGTATCTTTATTAGCTCAGTACTTTGATATTAAAACCTCACCAGAAACTATCAATAATCTACAAGTTTGTTAATTTCGGTGAATTAATAGAAATGTCTAGAAATACACTTCAATTTGTGTAAAAAAAAAAAAATTAAGAATAGTTTACACTTGTTTACTCATATTATTGGTAGGAAAATATTACAATCTGTTTGCACATCCATGTAAAATACGTAAATAATTGAGAATAAGTGGGAAATGCTCTTTAGAATTATTTCAATAATATTGGGTTTAGCAAATCGAGGTCATTATGACAAAAACAAAATGTGCTCATGACGAACAGCACATTTTGTTACAGAATACAGGTTGGTTGTACACTCCAATAACAGTGATGACAAGAGGACTTTAAAAGATGGATTATTACATGTTGTAACAAATTAGTATAGTGTAATTGCCATGAAGAAAACACTAGGTGACATATGGTTTGTTTAAAAAAGACAATCTGTAGAGAAGTTATTAAATTGTTTTTATCTAAAAATTAATTAATCTTAATTCATGCTTGATTTAACAGGATCAAAGAAGAACCAGTGTCAGAGATAGAGTTCCCTGTCATGGAGGAGGTTGAAGAAACCACTACTACTGAAACAGCTGAACCTCCACTACAGTTGGAGGAACTACAAACAATGGAGCCAGATCCTAGTTCATGCCTGAAAGGTGAAGATAACATTAAATGGCCTCCTGGCCAGTCTGGGAAGAAAGAGTCTGTTGAAATGTAAGTATGTGGTGATTTAATCAATGATCAGGTTGTTTAATGTATGTTTATGATATTAACATCTTAGTGCATAGTAACATTTCCATTCTACAAGCTAAAGATGTCGTTAAAATTAGCAAATAGTCAGATGGAAAATTAATCTAATTTCTTTTAAAATAAAAGCACTGAATCAGTTTGACTCAGCATTTTTTAAATTAATATTTGTAATAAAAGTCAGTTTTGAGCCAGTGAAATTTTCTTTCAATTCATTACTTGTTAGTATAGATTCTAATCCTAAAATGACTACTATCAGACAAATACTTTATATGTGAATGGCTTGTGATATTTTCGTTATTTTGCATATTTTCAATAAATGGGATATAATGTTTTGAAGTTTAAGATTATACAAAATTTATTATTTTTACATCTTCCTCAAAACAAGCCAAATTGTTTATCATTTTACACATGTTCATAATCTTCTGTTTTGTAAAGGAAATAAGTTAATTATTGAGCTGAATAATTCTGAATTTTAAAAGAACAAAATACAATGACAGATGATTTTAATGTCCTCATCTTCTGTGTAATACTACGCAGATGTATTTCTCTGATTTGAAAACTCTGGTACATTACAAAGAATGCTACATTTAAAACCCAAATTAAATTCCTTTAAAGATTGTATGGTTTTTCAATATTATAAAAGTGCAGTTTAGTTCAGTGCAATGAATTTTTGTCTGTTCCTAATTATATTTTATTCTCTTTTCTTTCTTTCTTTTTTTTAATGTTGACTTTTACCAATATAAACATCCAAGGACAAAATAAGACTTAAAACCCCCGAAAAAAAAATTTAAAAATGTATAATTCAGTCATTTTTATAAAGAACAACTAAGAAGTTAACTTTGCATGACTCTTAATATTTATGTTTTTCCAACAAAGTTGAAATGGGCAGTAGGTTTATTGTTAAGAGTGACACTCGAGAAGAAAATCTTAGAGGACTAATCTACAAAAGGAGCTCAAGGTGTTTTTGTACAGGCCAACTAATTTGAGATCTTGTATTGTAATTCTTAAATCTAATATTCCTTACTTAATGGGAAACATCAGATTTACCCATAGTGACAAGCACTACACATATGACTGGATATTTTCATACAACATAGGAGAAAGCTTTAACCTCAAGATATCACTTGATACATTCTTTCATAGGTTGGGCAGAACAGGTTTTATCTCTAGAAAACAACAAAGGAAAAAAGGCTGCTAGAAAAAAAGTCAACAGTTTTTGTTTTTTTTACCATGTGTTATGCAACAGCTGCACAGATTTATAATAAATGAACAATTTTGATTATACAGTAAAATGAAAAGGCAGAAAATGCAGGGTATACCTACAAACCATAGTGGCCAAAAAATTTCCAAAAATTTGTCCATTTTGCATAGTTTATTAATATTAGTCATCTGCTCGTGTTGACCCAGAATACACAAGCTGGTTCAAATTGAGTTGCATTAGAGCAATTTGTTAATCAATTTTAGTTTTTATGTTTCAGATAAATGTACAAGTGTAAGTGAACTACATGAGTGTTATTGACAAAGGAACATTGAGGTTTACTACTACAGATAAAATGTTATCCATATAAATAACATTTAATTGTGGAACAACTAACTTTTGGGCCAGTTAGTTAGGGTGCTCGACTCCCAATTTGTGGGTCGCAAGTTCGGATCTCCATCCCACCAAACATGCTTGCCCCTTTCAGCCATGGGGGCGTTATAATGTGACTGTCAATTTCAGTATTTCTTGGTTAAAGAGTAGCAAAAGAGTTTTGTGGTAGGTGGTTATGACTAGTGCCTTCCCTCTAGTATTTCAATGCTAAATTAGGGATGGCTAGTGCAGGTAGCCCTCATGTAGTTTTACGTGAACTTCCAAACAAACCAAAACTAACTTTTGAACCATTCTGTATAATGGACCTTTCTCATAACAGAACAAAACAGGATACGTTTAAAATAAATGCAATAAGAATAAATGATATTGTGCATTTTATTGACACAGATCATCTGTTAACCTGGATCCAGAGGATGAAGTTATTAATGTCAGTGATTCCCCAGCAGCTTCCGCAGGAGAACCTGATGTTTCACAAAGCATACCTTCAATTTCAGATACTATGTCACCTTCTATGGACAATATCCGTGTTGGAAAGCCACCACCGAAAAAAAAGTAAGTGTTTTTGAATTCTGAATTTTGATACTTCTATAGTACTTCAGATGTGATTGCGTGATTCTTTTATTGATTACTCATGTTTATCTATGCAGCTGGTGATGAGAGTACTAACATGACTAGCTATTTGTTCTGTAAAGTGATTTAATTCGCTTTAAGACTTATCAAGGTAATGTTGATTCTGGATAGATTACTGTCATACTGAAAAAAACTTTTAAAACATAGAGATCTCTACATGACTACAGTATGGGCTGCCGATCATTACAATAAATGAAATATTGGTTATGCTGACTTCTTATTTCCATTTTAATGATCCAATGTGTCAAAATGTACCCTAATATACAGAACTTTAATAAACTGGTAATCAGTCAAATTCATTAAAAAAAAGTACTGTAGTTATAGCAGTTACATGAAAATGTGTATGACAAAAAATATTATTTATGTGAACTTGTAGGCCAGTCCAGATTTTACTAACTTTGCTGCATGATCTATAAATTGCTTTTCTCAACTGCTGATAAACTTTTCACATTTGAAAGCAATAATGGTTTCAGTAAATTGTATAAAGTAACTGACTCTTAAAAGTAGCATCTTTTTTGTATAATTATTCAATTAAAAGTGTACTGTTTTTGTCATGATAAAAAATTTGTACAACATTTGAGTTAGATTCTGTTAATTTTTCTTTTCTTTTTTTTTCAGAAAAAAATAAAACAATTTTCAGAATGCTGAGTGAACTTAGATTTCATTTTTATGCTAGCAACACAGTTTGTTGATTGGTGTTTAATTCAGATGTTTCAGATCCTTCATAATATTATTGAATCATATGAAACTGTACATATAAATTCTCATTGCAACAACTGTACATATTTATGCCTTTTCTTTCTGTATCTCATAGATACACACCATGTGTTTTTAAATGTAAAAGTGATTTTTTATGCTCTAAATAAAAAGTTAAACATTACTTTCCTGTGAGAAAGTTGATTTAAAAAAACATGTATATGTTGTGTGTTGCAATTCAGCTTATGCCAAAATTTTTTGCCAGTAGTGTTTTAGAAACAAAATTCTTAGTTACAGTAACAGAAGAAAGGATAGAGTGAAGTATCATTAACAGAGAGTACATATAACAGATCAAATGTTATAAGTGAGTCTCTTTAAAGAGTGTAATAAAAAGTAGTAAACAAAGCTATCCAAAGCTCTCTTCTAATACAGTAGGACTGGTCAGTTAACTTTCTTTTCATTGGGATAGAATTTTTTAAACAATTTCAGGTCACTGGTTTACAGTAATTTTAAATTTTCTCTTAATGCTAAAATATCCCATGCTGAATAGATAGATATACAGAAGTTAACCATCAAACTTCATCCAGTGAATAGATATACAGAAGTTAACCATCAAACTTCATCCAGTGAATAGATATACAGAAGTTAACCATCAAACTTCATCCAGTTTTTGGATAGTGCTGCTGTTTAAGGTCAGGAAATGGTATTGGTTATGATAAATAGATTTTTTTTTGCATTATTTTTGGAACAATTTTGTTGATGCGAACGAAGTCTATATGTTATATGTACCATAGGTGTAAATTGTTAAGTATTGTTTTTAACTGTGCAATGCTAAGAGATTTCTTAGTTCTAAAGTGTATCACATAGGTTTACATTGTAAAGCAAATTCAGGCATCCAAGTATTGTCTGTTTTTACTGTGCAATTCTAAGAAATTCCTTAGTTCTAAAACATGTACAATATAGTGAAAAGTTTTGGAAACTTAAGAATTCCATAAATCCTCAAGGACTCTCCTGTGAGAAGGAAGAGTTTAAAATGTTTAGCCTCTTACACATGTACTTGGAAATAAATTTCACTTAGTGTCATCTTTCTAACCTAAAAAAAATATAACTTTTACCAGCCTACAAGAATCATACATGTAGTACCTGTTTCTCTATGCCTTACACTGAATTTATACACACATACTAAAGTGGTTTTGCACTTGTTTCAAAAGTGGGATTAGCAAAATTACTTAAATACTGGAGAGATAGAAACTTCTGGACATTATGAAACTTTCTTAATTTTATGTGATAAAATAAACTTGGGGGTGGGGGAACTTTCTGACAGATACATAAGCAACAAAAATTGCCAATTACCATTTATTTGGTTATGTAAGGAAAAAAATGTTTCACATCAAATGTTTTGATGATTACTTTCCATTTAAAATTTTGGTAGAAACTAAAAATGTTGGAGTGTAAATCGTCACATGTAAATGGGGAATAAGCTGATGGTAGTAAGATACTAAATGTATCATCTTAAAAATACAGGAATATTTATGATAAAGAATAGTGGTATTTGACACGGTATCATTAAAATATCAATTCAATACCAGTCAAGTGCTAATAAAATCCCTTCATCCTTCAACAATAAAATTTAAATACAAATTTTCAATTACAATTGAGATCATCTTCTCAAAATTCTTACAATAGAAAGCAAATGGATACATAGCATTAATTCAGGCTTCATTTAATGAATATGTAAAGCCTTTTTTAGTCTTGTAGGTAGAAATATGAGGGTATTCTATTGTTATATGTGGAAATACCACAGAAGTTTGGTAAAGCTACCATGGGGTGCTGTAATGTAGTGATTTAGTATAGTAATACTCAGGTTACCACTATCCAGTCTTGATTTTTGTCATATACTTAAATTGTTTTGTAATTGTGGTAATCATGTAAGTTTTCTTATTATCTTAGCTTTATGATAAATATTAGTAATTATATCTACATCTGGCATATACACACACACACACACCTGAAACTATTGTCTAGTTGTGTAATGTTGAAGGTGAGTATAAAATTCACAGAGAATCGCTGAATTCTTTAGTAGGTATATGGGATACTATATTTTTTAGGGTCACTTATACCAAGACCTTAACACTTATACTCTATATCAAAAACAGATGAAGCCAGATGATTGGGAATCCACATATTTTTTAACATTGAATAACATATCAGTAAAGTATGGAATGTCAGTATATGGTGTTTCACTTGTAAGTAACATACCAGTAAATTACGGAATGTCAATATATGGTGTTTTACTTGTGAGTAACATATCAGTAAAGTAGGGAATGTCAGTATATGGTGTTTTACTTGTGAGTAACATACCAGTAAAGTAGGGAATGTCAGTATATGGTGTTTCACTTGTAAGTAACATACCAGTAAATTACGGAATGTCAGTATATGGTGTTTTACTTGTAAGTAACATACCAGTAAAGTAGGGAATGTCAGTATATGGTGTTTTACTTGTGAGTAACATACCAGTAAAGTAGGGAATGTCAGTATATGGTGTTTCACTTGTGACATACCAGTAAAGTAGGGAATGTCAGTATATGGTGTTTTACTTGTGAGTAACATACCAGTAAAGTAGGGAATGTCAGTATATGGTGTTTCACTTGTGAGTAACATACCAGTAAAATAGGGAATGTCAGTATATGGTGTTTTACTTGTGAGTAAC
>NW_013665860.1:103094-109197 GCF_000517525.1 Limulus polyphemus | reverse complement strand
TTCTTTATAAAGAATATGTTGTAAGCAATTTTTCTTATTCCCATCTTTATATGAATTGGTATTAGTTTTGTATAATTTCAAGTAAATATTATCAAAGACCGATGTATTCAAATCAAAGGTCATTTCCATTCTTTTAACAGTGTAATATTTGTTCAGGCAAAATGATTTAAATTCTTGTAATGCATTTTAATAAAACAGAACTTGTAAAACCCAGTATACACACATACGTCAGCACCAGTGATTTACAAGATGAAGAAAAATAATCTGATAAAACATTAGATAAGTGTAAACAGTTTTTACCGCTGCAAGCTGCACTTTTCTACATAATTAAAACTTACAATACCAATATTGATTTAATTTCCTATCAATAAACGTAGACATAATTTAATTTGTAACTTTTTCGATTCACCCCAATGCTGATTATACAACAAAGATGACTTTCTTTTGTGTCAGATTTGAAAGGGAAAAACAAAAACAATTCATTTTAAATAAGCAGGACGCGTCCAGAAGCTTACCAAGGTTTACGTGTACTTGCAGAACCAAATCACATGCTTCCCACCTTCGCATTCTCGTGATCTTCATGGCCGACGTCTTAGGAAATTTTATTCCAAAGTGTTCTCGTTATTACTTCTCATCTTCTAAGCTCTTCGCTTCAAATATTTTATCAAAATATTCCTTCATTGAAGTAGAACAGGGTTAAGCAACTATTCCATTTTTTGTAAATTGCTTATTTATATTAAAGTTATAGTACACCAGAGGGCCGTCTTGATGCAACAGGCTGCTAGACTGCTGTGTATGTATTTGTAAGAGTATTTTTTTTGTTTTTTACTCCACATTCCCACACACGCGTACTACACAAACATTACCAAATAGGAATGAGAATGTTAGTCCGTTTTAACTTTACAATATTAAATGTATTTGACTTATTTTTTATGAACTCTGAAACTTTATAAAATTGTATGAAGTCTGACAAAGATAACTCCCATGTAGTGTTCCACGGATATAATTCAAAGCAGGAATGTAAACTGACGAGAAATAAAATATTATACCTCGGTAAGAATGCCAAGTTTGGTTTTCCGGACTATGTGTCAAAAGGTGGGAACAACTCGTCTTTGAATGAGTTAGTATTTGTGATGGTTGTGTCAGAATCGGGAATAGTTGGATATCTCTCCAGCTGATGATTTATGTATGGTTTGCACGTAGAAGCAGCGACCTTTTTTTTGTAATATTTCGACCGTTTTTGTTTTGTTTGTTTATTTTTAGCTTGATAGGCCTATTTATGAGTATCGTTGCATTTTAGAAGACTTTCCATGGAAACAAAGTTGGGCTATAAATTAGCAAATAAATATAATTCTTGTTTTGTGTGAAAATATCTAACACATTTTCATGCATATTTCGCCTGATTTAGCTGAATGGTTTAATGAAGTGTAAGTTATTCACAGTGAAGCCTAAAGAAGAGCGGATTTGACGCGAAACGAGGCATTAAAATTTCATTTAGACCACTATTATTATTATTATTATTATCTAATTTGTTTAATATAAGCTAAAAATCACAATACACTGTCAATAATTACGTAAATGTTTCACACAAATGCAATGAAAGTAAGTTTAGCGAGTAAAATTTTGTAAAATAAAGAATAAATTTCCACTGAAATACAAGCTGTTAACTTCTCGGTTAATGTAGAAATATAGCTTACGAAATGTTACCAAAAATATATAAGATGTTTATAAATTTTTATAATAGTAAAGTAAATGTTTACTTAATACTTTGAGACATTTATCAGCATATAGGATATCACGTTTACATTTGAAAATCTCTCGATGAATCAGCAGAAGTTTACGGACTTACAACTTTAAAAACCGGGGTTCGATTCCCCGCGGTGGACAGAGCACAGATAGCTTACTGTATAGCTTACTCTTGCAGTTATATGCGTGTTGAGTTTTAAATCTCGGGGGATGAGGTTGTTGTCAAATAAAGTTTGTTGAATTATTGACGATTATGACGGTGGGTTACAACTTGCCTTCAAAAACTTATAATTGTCGATCAGTTTTGGGAGCCATGTTAGGTTTAAGTTAGCAATAGGTTTACCAATATACTTAATAAATGAAACGAAATGGCCTAATTAGGGGGAGATTTAACATCATGAAAAATCTATATAATAATACGGAATGGCGTGTGTTCATATTGTCATGACACACAAAAACTGAGTATTATTATAATAGACTAGCAGAGACCCGCAAGACATTCGTGCTCAGATTATTGTTTTTATTACAACAGTACTTCTTTAAATACAATATTTCTAGAATAATACAAACTATTTTAGTCGCAGACACCAAAATCTTGTCATACTATAACTCTGCTGTCGGTGCACCTTATAAGCATGCGCAGTAAGAATTTTTACCCAGAGAGCTGGAAAACTCAACGAACAACTCACTAAAACTGCTTTATGAATGAAGGATGAACAAAATAGGTAGATGTAAATATTCTTTATTAACCGTTTAGTTTTCAAAATAGAAAATATTAAGTACAGTATATTTTAGTCTTAACTTAAGCTAATATAAAAACAAACGTACACAGTACAGTGTTAATTTATCACTTTATCAAACGTAGGCCAAACATTAGATAAGGTTTTATAAAGTACAACCTGAATACAAGTGAACTTACACATTTCGTTTGTATTATTCTACAAGTCTTGCATTTAAAGAAATACTGTTGCAATAAAGATACTAATTTAACAGCAAACGAATTGCCAAATTCCACTAAATACAAGGTTATTGGTAAATAGCTAAAACTACGTACACGTATAAATATGCTTCTGTCACGTATGTTATATACAAGTGCAAATCACTCCGCATTTGAGGGTCTTGTGAATGTTATAAAGGTGACAGTCAAATCATACTATTCGGTCAGACAAGAGTAGCTTAAGAACTGGCAGCAGTTCTGTTGACCAGCTGCCTTCTCTCTTGTCTTTTTCTTCATTACCCATTCAAGCCGTCTCCAAGCATTATTTCTCTCTAGTCTGTCAGTTCAAAATTAAGAGCGTCTAGCGCAGATAACACTGAAGTAGCTTTCCGCGACTAGCTGAAAACAAATTCACTCAGAAAGTCATCTGAGTTAGTAATACGTTATTAATCAACAAATTAAGCCTTTTCTAATATTAGATACACGTTTACGAAATTATCTTATTTTTTAGTGTTATTAAAATCTCAGGAGACTAAAAACATGTTAAGTTTTAGAAACTTGTTTCAAAATTTGTTTTTAAAGCGACCAAAAGCCCATCTTTTGGTCGGATTTATTCAGTCGTCTTTTTTTTTTAAGGGTTGTAGATGTTTCTTAGATATTACAGTAACTAATAGATTAGAATGATAATATCTTTCTCTTTATTGTGCGAGGTTTATAGTTAATTAAAGCCAGCGCTTTAATTATATCGAACATAAAATCGTTTTATGTCAGTTTTTCTCGAAAAAGCATCTGCCAATGATGTGCCCACTGCTGGGATCGAACTTCAAATTTTAGCATTATAAGCCCTCAAGGTTACTACTGAGCTACTGGGAGGCTATTAAACTAGTGGATGAATAAAAGTAATTTTATTTTCATTTAAAACATATTTAGCGTTGCGTGTAGCATCCTGGGTTACATGGATGTGTTACAGGAGCTTCGTAATTTGAACTGTATAGAAGCATCGTTCCAGAATAATTCAAACCCGAACAAAGCTTCATAACTAGATCATCCTAGTTTACAGTGGAGTTTTTGTGAGTGATTCATTTGAATGTGTTTAGGGGCTTCATTACTGGATCGTCTAAACCTGTATCATTGGATCAATCTTACTTATATAGATAGGTTGATGGTTTGATACTTTCTTGACTCGATCGGCCTGACTTGTGTTGGAGATCCATGAGTTGAATTTTCTAACATGTAAAGGGGCTATAATTGCTTAATTATCTGTCTTGCTAATTCTTATCTCCCTTTTTTAATTGTGATGACGTAATAGGATGAGTACTCGTGGTATGAAGCTTGTAAGAACGATAGACGTTTCACAAACTACTTCCTGAATGGAACGGGAAATAAACAGTTGTGAACAAGCACGAAAAATATTTCACACAAAAAAAACTGTGTAAGGTGATTACTTTTCAAGAAGTCGTTATAATATTGAAGTAATTGGCCAATGGACTGTTTGTGTAATAAAACTGACGCCCAAACACAACTTATTCAACAAAACCTACATTCGATTTGCAAGACTTTAAAAATATTAATGATGTTAATCGTTACTACAAGTATAAGTGAAATGTTCGTCACTGCTCAAATGAGTGTTCAAAGTTCAACTAGAATTAATAGTGAGTTTCTACTCGCTCATTATTACGTACCACCCCTGGCTTAGCAGCAAGTCTGCAACTTTAAAAACCGAATTTCGATACCCGTGGTGGGCAGAGAACAGGTAGCCCACCGTGAAGCTTTTTTGCTCAACCACAAGCAATCAACCAATTGTTATGTACTCTTACACTAGATGCGCGAAAACGAGATTTAAATATGCATTTTTGAAATACTTGGGACATTTCAGTTTTTTTGCTTCGGCATTTGTTTTAGAGAAGAAAAGGCCAGTGAAACACACAATTCACGATCTACAGTTGGTCAGCGGTAAGTTTACTGACTTACAACATTAAAACCCGAGGTTCGATTAATCGTGGTGTACAGATCGCAGTTAGCCCATTGTATAGCTTTGCGGCAGAAAGGAAGTAGTCATGTAAGTTAAGAAACTAGTTATAAAGAAGAACAACTATACAGAAAGGAAGTAGTCATGTAAGTTAAGAAACTAGTTATAAAGAAGAACAACTATACAGAAAGGAAGTAGTCATGTAAGTTAAGAAACTAGTTATAAAGAAGAACAACTACACTCTTCCACGCTTTCAGTTTTTATTTTATGCTATACATTATGATAGTGAGAGAAACCAAGGGTAAATCCGCTGAGCACTAATTTATATATAGAACAGGCGTTATAATTCACAAATGCTTAATTTCAAGAATATGTGAACTTCCTCTTTACATTATTCTTTTTTATTATTGATGTGTAATCAAGAAGAATTAGCCAACGCAAGTAATTATAATGTATAGAATAACTCTGTAAGCTCTCTGGAGGTGTACCATAAATTACTATGATATTATCAACACTTAATGGGAGGTTGTTAGTACAGGTAAGATTTTAAAATAGAAATTATTTTTAAATTGTAGAGGCAGCCGATATGGCTTATATACTTTTTTTTATTACATAGCAAATATATACACAAACAGCGTTTCGACATTTTTAGAGCATCATCAGCTTAGAAATAAGGTTCGAAAAACAGGACTTTAGAGCAATTACAGATTTGAGATCATATTGCTTGACTTGAGAACAACAATGATTGTATGATATTTGTGATAAAAATCAGGTTAGCTGCTTAGTTTTTTTTAAATTCACAATTCTCTTAATTTATACATTGCGGTTTCAAAATCAAGGCACCTAGGTGGCTCAACAGTAATTTTGAAGGCTTATAACGCTAAAAGTCTGGTTTCGATACCCGAGGTATGTAGAGCACAGATAGCCAATGTGTAGCTTTTTGCTTAACGGTAAATATACAAAATGAGAGGTGTGTAAAAGTAGTCAAACTGACGAGTTCCGGTATTGAACGAAAAGCCTCTTTGGCATTTGTTGTGGGAGACAATAGATTCCCTGAAATGCTATTTATTTTCTCGAAAGGGGGCCGAAGGCCGTCTGAAAGGGTCACCTGTTTAACAATTCGCACCACTTACAGTAGTGTGTCTGTAAGTCAGTCAGTAGACAATAAAATGACGTCAAATAAAGGACGCTTAACGTTGGAACTTGTACTGTCGTGACGTCAGTAAAACGTGCGCATGCCATGGATCACGAGAAGAATTATGCACTCTGTAGGCTACAATACAACATGACATATAAACTTCGAAAGCAAGGAATATAAGCTGGCAAAGCATTAGAAATTAGTAGGACTAAAATTTACCACAATTGTAGATTTTTTTCGGACACTAAAAAATTGGCGAAGCTGCTTTAACTGTCAGTGTCATTATATATATATATATATATATATATATATA
>NW_013665860.1:99844-102094 GCF_000517525.1 Limulus polyphemus | reverse complement strand
GGTGGAAGCACCTTTGGCTATGAGTCTTTTTTGGATAGGTCTCCAGTATCATTTACATGCTTTGTCAGAGACTCCATACGAGACTTAAGATGATTCTTTTTCAGTAATGGCTTCTTTCTCATGGAACTTTGCAAATCTTTCAAAGTCACTGTTGGCTTCACAGTAGCATCTCTAACCAGTTTCCTGCTTGCCCAGCTGCTTAGTTTGGAAGGACAGCCTGATCTAGGTAGTGAGTAGCTGGTAGGAAACATATTCCACTTCTTAATGATGGACTTCACCGTACTCAAAGGGATAATCAACGACTTTGAAATTTTCTTGTAACTTTCTTCTGATCTGTGCTTCTCTACTACTTTATTCCTGACTTGTTTGGAAAGCACCTTGGTCTTCATGGTAGATCTGTTGTATCATTATGTAAGTTGTTGCTTGAACAGATGCATTTACTCTGAAGTCAAGTTAAACCACTTTGATTACACACAGACAGAAATCATTATACTAATTTTATTACCTATCAAGCTAATATTTTGCACCTGAACTGATTTAGGGTTGCCATAGCAAAGGGGTTGAATACTTATGCAATTGAGAATATTCTAATTTTTTTTAAAATCTAACTTACCTAATATCTGAGTTTATTTAGCTTTCTGAGTTTGGATTAGATTCTAAACATAAAGTCCCATATGAAAGTTTCATGATTGCAAGCTCAGGTGGCAACAAAATATGGAAACTTTGCAGAGGGGTGAATACTTTTGCAAGGCATCGTATGCAATGAACAATACTTTTAAAACTAATGAACGAGTTATGGTGGAATCTGATACAGTGATAATGTAAACTGGGCGAAACTATTCGTATTAACATAAATAAATGCGATGGAAAATTGGATGATCGAAATTTGTGTGCACGTTATTTCAAATTATTGAATGGTATTCATTTATCATATACTGGATTTCTGAAACCATAGGCACTTCAACGAATTTTACAGAATGTGTTCCACATGCTATCCTTGTAATTCGAAACTAGCTTGGATTAACTCGACCTTCTCGTGCTTTGACAGCGCCATAATCAGTCACGTGTCTGAAATTAAGAAAAGTTACAAATCACCCATGGTTGCAGATTTTTCGGACACCTTTTAAATAGTTAAAATGATCGTGGACAAAAGCACTCTTTGATGGCCATACTTAAATATTACACCTATATCACAAGTTCGGATGATGCGTACTTTTATTTTTTGAAGATTTTATTTTCATCACAAGAAACACTAATCCAGTCAGCACGTCGACAAAGCCAGTAAACGGCGTTGAGCGATAAACATCTCCGAGAGAAATTCAGGTTTGAGTCTCGCTGTTTATTGAAAAGTTTTTCTGGGGGAATAAATCACTTCTGCGTTGTTTATATCTTAATTGGTCTTGTCTGAGAGAAAAGTTATAGGGTACAGTAGTTAGTGAGAAGTGGAATTTTCAGCCTGGTCAGTAACTTTTATGCGCAAGTGGCATAAGCGGCCAGGTCAGAGACCTTTAAGACTCATTTATATTTGTTCTTAATTTTGAACAAGTGACCAGAGTGAATAAGCTAGCCAGCAGCACCTGCCCCCTCAAGGGTTTTGTCTAACTCTGTGAATCGAAAAACGGAACTGTCACTTTTATAAAGCGTCCATTGTTCGGCATCTTTCGTACTCTGGATCTGCAGTTCAACAGGCCAACCAGTAGGCCACGCCCAGTAATTAGTAAGAGTGATCTTTGATTCCAATATGTTGGCAGTAATTTTAATTTAAAATCTTCCAGGTCTCGAAAGATAATCAGGGGCGCTCAGAAACTACTGTTTCTCTTCGTCCCGCCAGCGGAATTAAGGATTATTCTTTATGTGGAAGAAATTATTTTATTAAATTAGTGGCTGTGGTTGAAAAAGGAAAATTATATATATCAAGAAAAACTTCCCAAGCGTAAAATTTCATATCTTGAAATGTAAAGATTTAAAAGCTTCTTTAAAATATTATTAATGCCAGCAAATCCCACACTAACAAAAATAGTGCATTTTTACGAACGCTTAAATTTTTTTATAAGTTGTTGCCGCCTAAAAAGGAAATATAAGATCAGTAGTCGAGCAAGACTTGAGAATTAAACTCCTTTTCCTGTTTTGTTTTTTCTTTATACGTGTGCGTCTCCCTCTCTCTCTCTCTCTCTCTATGTATATATATATATATACACATACACACACACACACACACACACACAGTAGAAATAAATTAATTATGTGTAG
>NW_013665860.1:97996-99754 GCF_000517525.1 Limulus polyphemus | reverse complement strand
TATCGTAACTAATTACTTAATAATTATAGTCGTATACGTAACGTAATTAGTTACCGTCCTCTCTCTCTCTCTCTCTATGTATATATATATATATACACATACACACACACACACACACACTCACAACTGGGAATAAATAAAATTTTATCGTTGAGTAGACACCATGCTTTTCTCCCAACATCTGCATTAAACATTTTACTATTCACATGTTAAATTCGAAACCACACGAGTGTTTTAATGTTTGTTTACACTTACTCAAACATATATATATATTTCAAAGTGTGCATGTATGTTTTAATTGGTTTCTTTTTTCCGCATTTGCACCTGGCATGTTTCAGAGACCTCAGTGCGTGGTCATATGATCAATTGCTCAACAGTCATTTACAGTTTCTAATTGCATCAGCACTGACTGCCATTCGGACTTAAGCACAGTGCCATTGAGTTATATGTTCATGAGAAAATAGCGTAAAGATTGGTGCTGTTATTAATCTATTCTAGATTCCCGGTTTACTACAACATGAGTATTTCTGTGGGGCTCATTTTTTAATACTGTAAGGGGGGGGGGACGAAGACTCAAATTTATAATTGCTCTAATAGCCTATTTTCAAACCTTATTCCTAGGCCGATGATGACCTATAAAGGTCGAAAAGTCATTCTTTTGTAGGTGTTCATAATAGGGATCGCCCATTTCTTCTTTATTATTATTATTCAATAATATTTCGCCAGCCTACAGTACAAGTGGCCGTGAGTATTGTAATAAAACCTGGGCAATATTACTAAACGCATCATTGCGCATTGTGTGTGGTAATATTTAAGTTTATTTGACTACCTAGCAAATAACAACGGGTATATAACCGTTAACACCCAATCGTTTTAATGTAGTATGTCGTTTATATGGAGCCTCATAATCTACTATACGCATACGTATATAGCTTCGAGTAGGCCGTGGATATAATTTAATGTATATATGGCAAGTAAACACATGTACCTTAGCGATTATTAACTTATTGTTGCAACTGTATTGATGTCGCGTATTATTTGTTTATGTAAAGGGTTCTTGTCGTTTCGGACACGATGCTGCTGACGGGATCAGATTTTTTTACCACTGCATGATCGATTTCGGCCATATTACACAAACGTATAGTTGTCACCCACAACAGCAATCTTTAAGCCGGAGTTTAAAAGATAGCACCAAGCTCAGTTTCAAGCATCGGATCGGTAATCACGGTGACGGCTGATGGTGAGTTTCGAATTATAGCCAACCCTGCGGGATTGCGATTTTTATAGAGTAGCCATCCCTGAAGATGCCTATAAAAGAGTGGCAAGAATCGTGCAAGCAGGAGATGACGATTCTAGGTAAAGTGAAGCAGAAATTTTGTAGCTATATATTTTATTTAAATAATATTTAGTTTCAGATAAAGTATGCAGCAACGACCAGAGTCGTCACTGTGGAAGTGGGTCGTAGAAATGTCACGACCCAAACTCCATCAGAAATGGATGGGGGGGAGGGTGTTAGTATCCTCAATTCATAAGTGTTAATTAACACATTTTCGACTTTTTAGAATGTGCAGAATGTCACTGTAAAAGGAAATCTGGCCAGCTGCAGCAGGGCCCGGCATGGCCAGGTGGTTAGGGCGCTCGACTCGCAATCTGAGGGTTGCGGGTTCGAATCCCCGTCACACCAAACATGCTCCCCCTTTCAGCCGTGGGGACATTATAATATGACGGTCAATCCCACTATTCGTTGGTAAAAGAGTA
>NW_013665860.1:90099-97020 GCF_000517525.1 Limulus polyphemus | reverse complement strand
CCTTAAACTTGTTTTTTTTTTTTGCGATTGCAATTTCACTTTAAGCTACCTATCTTGTTTCTGTAATTTTTTGAAGATCCCTTTCCTCTTTTTAAATTAACAATTTTATTGTATATTTGTGCTCTGTAATAAAAAGTTGTATTAACCATATCAGTCGTTTCTATAATTTGAAAACTAATTTATTTTAAAAATTTGCCCATTTAAGTACATCTGAACTTATATTTTAAAAAAACATGTCAGTAGTTTAATTCTTTTAATTTTGAATTGGGTTTTTATTACGAGGAATATTCTGATTTGACGCCAGACAAAAATAATAAAAATGTGTGATTAAAGCAATTTTTGTTATTACTGTTAAACACGTAGCATAACAACTTAACAGAAATTGTTCCTTAAATGATTTTAGAAAACACGTTTCATGCTTAAATAATTGCTAAATTCTGTGTATTATTTATCTAATCAAAAACACCTTAGATGTGAAAAAAAAAAAAGGTGCGGCCAGAAAAGGATTGAATGTGCGTCTTAAAGCAATGAAATCAAATTTGGTGGCCAAATAGCTACACTTATAACACTGAGAAGAATTGTACAGTAAATATTAATTCATTAGTTTGCCAGGCCGCGTTTTCTGTTCAACTTGGGGCATGATGGTGAGTAAAACAAAATACGCGGCCTAGCTAATGAGTGAATATTTGCTGTGAAATTCTTGTCAATGCTATAAGTGTAGCTTCCAGTTTAGCTGCCAATTTTGATTTCATTCCTTTAAGGTTCAAGATTAATCCTTTATTGGCCGCACCTTTTTTTTTCACACCTAAGGTGTTTTTGATTATATATCACGACTTTTTTTGTCAGTAAACACCAACAAACCACAGCAAGTAAGAAAGTGAAACTCGATAGTAACCCATATTAGCCTTAGGATCGCAACCCTATTATTTGGAACAGACCTTTAATTTACAGAACCAAACAGATTCTTTAAAATATATGGTGTAATTTTTCCTCTCTAAAACATTGTTAATAGGTTCCTTTATAGTAACGCCATGGAATTTAGATTAACAGTTTCTTGTCATCACCCCATGCAATCGGTACAGCCGTATCAAGCATAATTATTTATGCTAATTGCTTAAACTAATATCACGTGACGCTAAATGATCTTTAATTAGGATAACTTCATAAAATTTAGTAACTTTGTACCGAAAAGTTTGTAATTGCTAATCAATAATAACCGTCTACCCGTATGATTCTTTTGAAAACTTGAGATAGAAACTACTATTCTAGTTTTCTTGGCCTAACCAATACATATGTATCTGCACGTCCTTACACCTTATTGTTTTGCTGCTCTAAAAACAGTCCACTTTTACTCTTAGGTGAAGCTGCAGTAAAAATGTTAGACCGATAGCTCACATGACTTTTTGCGTGGGCGTGCACAAAAAGTTTCGTCAAAATTAAAACCACGTAGGTTAAAACATCTATCAGTGTACCGAATTTGAGAAAAAACCCATAAAAGTTAAGTATATTTCTATCAAATAATGTTTCCGTTCTTTTGGTGCGAAGAAAAAAAATAGGAAGAAACTCAATCAAAATTGGAGATGTTAAATATCAGGTACTTCTTAATGGATTGCCTTGAAATTTGGTATGTGAAGTAAGAGTCCAGTAGAGCACATCCAATGAAATTATATTAGTTTGGAGTTCCAATGTCCGAGGTACAGAAGGTGGAAAATCGCTAAACTATCACTTCTGTTAATAACACACAGTGTGTCTTGCAGCAGGTCGTTTTGGCCGCACCACACACTACTGCGTGTCTTGATTCATAAGTCATAAGTGTAAATGTATCTTTGAAAGTTTAATAGCCGGTCGTATAAAGTACGTTTCATTAGAGATATTTAAGCTTGTCACCACCAGCGTAATTTATTTTTCAATGGTGTTTCTGCGATTATACAGTTCATCGCGTTTTATGGTGATCTAACTTGACACCAACCGTGAATATGGCTATGCTGTTGAAAGCAGTTTTCCTGTACATTTTTTTGTTGTTGCAACCACGATGATGTTTTACTGAATCGAAGGTCACATGCACTAACTAATTCAATCCATATTTATTGTGTTTAGTTATGAAATGTGCTTTTGTAAGCACTTGGAGTATCAATCCTCTTAAAGATGAAAACGATGCTTGCCTGTTCTGCCGTTGTAGCTTTGTTTTGGAATATTGTTTTAATTCATTGGATGATACTTTCTCTTTATATATACTAGCAGAAATACCCGCCCTCTGGGCAGGTATAACTGCTAGATCCTGCGGAAGGCTATTGAGCCAGAGGCCTTTTCTGGAATTGTTTGACAATTATACAACAATGGACTCATACTTGTTTGTTTTCGAATTTCGCGCAAAGCTACACGAGGGCTATCTGCGCTAGCCGTCCCTAATTTAGAAGTGTAAGACTAGAGGGAAGGCAGCTAGACATCACCACTCTTGGGGTACACTTTAACCAACGAATAGTGGGATTGACCGTTACATTATAACGCCCCCACGGCTGAAAGGGCTAGCATGTTTGATATGACGGGGATTCGAACCCGCGACCCGCATATTTCGAGCCGAGTGTCCTAACCACCTGGCCATACCGGGCCGTACTCATACTTGACATTCAATAATGTTCACCATCCATGAGGAAAATGATTTTGTTGAGATTTTAGTTTAAAAATGAGCTATCATCACAGCATTACATCACAGAGTAGATTTTGTTGAAGTATTTCTTTGTAGATGCAACACTCACGAGATTTTCACTAAAGAAAAACATTTTTTTAAGTTTGTTTTTTGATTGTTTTATATTTGAAACTTACTCCTTTTTGTTTGTAATTTTTATGGGTTAAATCTGAAACATAAAATTTTTGTGGAAATTTCAACTGTTTTATTTATTGCTCAGCTATAAAAATATTGCCTAGTTATAAAAATATTACCCAGTTATGATTGGTGATGATCGGTGCGGTAGTTTCCGAGATCCGAGTTTTGGGCATATACATCGCAAGCTCCATCATAATAAGATGTATATATTATGAATGGAAATGTTTTAACACATGAGTCGACTTTATCATTCGGTGTTTTCGCTCGATATGCACGGTTTCTTGTTATGACGTGTCTCGTACATTTCCTTGAGTTTAACTGACTCAGGTAGCGTTCCAAGCACACAGTTGATGACAAGGAACGATAATAGCTTCATCGTTCACCTGCAACAATGCGTGTGCGCAGATGAAAATAATGTTGAGTGAGTCATGAGTGGAATCATTTCCATATAAGGGCAAGAAAATGATCATACAGAACGATGTGCTTTTCATGTGTTAAATGTGAATTTTAAATCATTATCAAAGCTATTGTCAGAACTCCGGCTTCCTAAAAAAACAACAAAAAAACGTTACTTTTCGGTAACCTTCATAACGAACTCGCTAACTATAGAAGTAAGCGTTTTTATAGTAATATAAAAATAATAATAATAAAATTCATTAAATTTAATAAATAATGCAAAGAAAGCCTACCCCAAGGAAGATGATTTACAAAATCGTAAAATATGATATTAAAGAGTGGAGAATTTTTAAGCAAAAAACATGAATACAAGAATCATTTCCCCGAAAGCATGGTGTCAGTCAATCAGTAGACACTAAAATTACGTCACATAATGGACGCTTAACGTTGCGATTTGTACTGTCAGTGAAACTTGCGTATGACATGAATCACGAGAAGAATTACGCACTCTGTAGGTTACAACACAATATTGCATATGAACTTTAAAAGCAAGAAATAAAAATATTTGCTACTCTTAATTTTGGTTATATTTACTCTTGAAAAAGAACACTTTCGGGGACCGTCGGAAATGCATCTAGTAACAATAAACCATTTTGACCACCAAATGGCTCCCAAACTTGTATTGCGAGCAAATGAATGAAGAAAACTTCTAACAGTTAGGTATATTATGAAAATTATAATCAGTTTATAGTTGAAATATAATGATTTAATTGGATTAACAGAGGCTCTTCTTTCAGATGAAAATATATCCAAAAATTTGTATAGGAATTGGTTACACAAACGTGTATGAAGTCAAGGGATATACACACACACATTTGCTTCACTGTGGTAATCAGAGTATATGTTTTTGATATCCTTACAAGCACACTTTGTTTTGAGCACTTCCAATACCTTGGAATCTTGGAGCAAATCACATACTTCATATACAATGAAGAACATTTGATATATATATTACAAATTTGTGTATTAACAAAGTTTAAAAAAATTATATAAGACATAGAAATTACCAGAAGTACAATTTTATAAGAAGCAACCAAACGCAGGTGAAAAAGGTGTTTGCAAACATCATAAAATCAATAAGGGAACAAAAGGAGACACTGGTGCATTTTGGCGGATAAATGTTTAAATGTCACACCTGAACGCTCACATCCTTTTAATTATGTTTGAAATTATGAACATTGCTCAACATCATGAAAATTAAACCTTATTTTCAATAAGCAATCCTGAAAAATATTTGGGGGTGCTTAACTTTTTTCCAGGTGTATATTATAACAGTCAAAACTATCAAACTTGTCCTGAAACCGTGGAAAGTATAGCAGATGAAGTATAACAATCAAAACTATCAAACTTGTCCTGAAACCGTGGAAAGTATAACAGATGAAGTATAACAATCAAAACTACCAGACTCGTCCTGAAACCATGGAAAGTATAGCAGATGAAGTATAAGAAACAAAACTACCAGACTCGTCCTGAAACCATGGGAAGTATAACAATCAAAACTACCAGACTCGACCTGAAACCATAGAGAGCACAGCAGATGAAGTATAAAAAGCAAAACCACCAAACTCGTCCTGAAACCGTGGAAAGTATAACAGATGAAGTATAGCAATCAAAACTACCAGACTCGACCTAAAACCATGAGAAGTATAGCAGATGAAGTATAGCAATCAAAACTACCAGACTCGACCTAAAACCATGGGAAGTATAGCAGATGAAGTATAGCAATCAAAACTACCAAACTCGTCCTGAAACCATGGGAAGTATAACATATTAAGTATAGCAATCAAAACTACCAGACTCGTCCTAAAACCATGGGAAGTATAGCAATCAAAACTACCAGACTCGACCTAAAACCATGGGAAGTATAGCAGATCAAATATAAGTATCAAAACTACCAGACTCTTCTGAAACTCTAGGAAGCAGAACGTATAAAGTAAAAGAATCAAAGGTACCAGATTTTTTACCTATATTACGCTTCATCATCATTAAATAAAATTAAATATTCATTATTACCTAAGAAGAGAAAACAGCTGTACTAGGTTGTTAGGTGTGTGATCGCTCGATTTATATTTCCTGGGTAGCAAGGAAAATGTCAAACGTTTTAAAAATGCATCTCTACAAGCTCACAATTGTGTGATATGATATTTCTATGTTAGTCTTGCGTTCAGACAAGATTATATTTTATTGTTTTCTGTTTAGGAAAAAAACAAAATGGTTACACTATATTAACTGCACTGAATAAATTAACAATGAAACAATTCTTTTTTTTTTAAAGTGTTATACACTCCAGATCGGTTTACGTCACTTGACGACTTATGACAGATTGCTGTCAGTACCATTCTTAAGAAGGTTTTTACTGTTTGTTCAAATAATCATAAGATATATTCTGATTCCTCTTTCATACGTCACATGATAGTCTGCACACGGCTACTCACATTAAAACGTGAATAATGCTGCACGCTGCCTAGTCACGGGGGAAATAATTAGCATATATTATCATAGGCTGTTTGTTAAGAACAGAAAAGTTAAGAAATCGTGTTGGAACGTTTCATAATATCAGTAACATGGCAACTGGCATACTAGGACGATAGATGATTAGATACATTTTTTTCTTTGTTGTATCGTTTTCTGTTTTGTTTTTTGTTGTTGTTCCTTTGTATTTGCTTCATTTATATAACTAAGAAATCTTCCGCCGATGGGAGCGTTGTAAGTTTGCAGATTTCTAATGCAAAAATCCGGAGTTCGATAGTCCATTGTTTGGCATTGCACTGAGAAAACAACAGCTACCAAAAATAATTCAAAATAATTATTATCATCATGGTTTATTTACACACACATTTTAAATACTCTATTAATATCCAAAGCAATATAAAATAATTTTAGAGATAGATTTCAACCAGTTTTCCAGTGAAAACCAGAAAAACCCAGTTAAATTAATATGTTGCAGAAGTAACTGTGTTTTCTCTCACTATGTATACAAAGTTTACGGTTTTTTGTATATAACTTGTGTGCCTACTTTCTTTCTATTACACTATATACATTATAATTCTAATTTGTTAGTTTTTAAATACTTCTGCATTATACACATACAAATTTATTGTTTACACCAGACAAAGTATGGAGCGTCGTACGAACTGATATGAATAATGTCCAAAACTACAGTGTTGGAGTAGGAAAATATATCATTGTAGTGTTCTCAGGTACAGTGATTACCTGAGAGACGAGAATAGTAACCGTAATAACTAGAGGAACAGCAGAAGATGTTATACAGAACTGAACTTTTTACCGGATGACACACAATTTGCTGTGAAATCATTTGTTGTAAACACAAAAGACAAATCCCATTCAGTGGGATGTGTACACTGAATGACCGATAATACTTCTTTCTAGAGACTGGGTAAATTAAACACAATATAGAAAACAAAATAGGGTCATCTCCCCCAGGATGTATGCGCTACCCGTGTTGTTTTTGATTGTTGTATAAGAAAATTAGGGAGTATATATCCCACAGTAGTTGCTAAACCTCGATATAGAGACTACATAGTATACAAAAAACTGTAACAGTAACACAACAACGCCTTTCATGACTCCTGACCATGTGTAACTAGTACAACAGCAATTGGTCCACATTCCAGAACTAA
>NW_013665860.1:74791-89281 GCF_000517525.1 Limulus polyphemus | reverse complement strand
ACCACATTTCTTCTTTACATGACCATCCATGTTCACTTTTCTAAACTAACATGAAATGAAATACCTTGTATGTTTCATATACCACATTTCTTCTTTACATGACCATCCATGTTCACTTTTCTAAACTAACATGAAATGAAATACCTTGTATGTTTCATATACCACATTTCTTCTTTACATGACCATTCATGTTCACTTTTCTAAACTAACATGAAATGAAATACCTTGTATGTTTCGTATACCACATTTCTTCTTTACTTGACCATCCATGTTCACTTTTCTAAACTAACATGAAATGAAATACCTTGTATGTTTCGTATACCACATTTCTTCTTTACATGACCATCTTTAACTTTAAGCTTTAAAATACAACAGATTTATGAAACAAAAGAGAAAACTTCACACTGGTCATGAGTCTGGTTTAATTTGATCTTACTCCTGAAGAGTACTTACACAGCAAGATAAGCTCGATGCTTTAACAATGATCATTCACATGATTGAATTACCATCTCATATCTAAATAAACCCCTTAATGAAGTTTATGTTAGACTGCAAAAATATCTAGCCACTGATGTTTCCTCCCCTAACTCCTCATAGACATACAGATAAGTACTTCCTGCATCTTCCTGTACACTAATGTAATCATCACATACTGCATGATTAGTCGTCACTCCTGATTCTGAAATGACTTTCACAGCCACATGGGGGGGCCCAGGGTCTGTACATTCTATGAATGGAAAACCTTCACCATTTTGGCGAGATAATTCCATTTAGATTTTTGTGTTGTTGGATCAGTTAATGATTTAATGCAAAGTTATACAAAGTTATCAAATGTATGATTGTCCCCCAAGGATTTTATAGTCCATAAGTCATAGCTTATTCAGATAGTGAACTACCTATCATATAAGTAATGTGGTAATGCATTTCAAATGCTACAACTGCAACCAGCCCGTTTTTTTTATCGTGTAGTGTTTGCATTAATAAGCTGTCCTTGTACAACTAGCATAGGTTATACTCCATTCTGCAAATACAACAACACTGCTCCAATTTCATTTTTAATGACATCAGTATCTAGGATGAATGGACTCTCTAATCTTGGTTATGTTAAACCAAAAGCCTAATTTAAAACACACTTAGGGAATCAAATGATTGGTCACTTTTTTCACGGGCTTAGCCTAGTGGTTTGAGTGCTCGACTAGCAATCTGCGGGTCGCAGGTTCGAATCCTCGTCCTTGAACGTGCTCTCCCCCTTCAACCTTGGGGACGTTATTATGTGATGGTTAATGCCACTATTCGTTGGTAAAAGATTATCCCAAGACTAGCTTCCTTCTCTCTCTCTAGTCTATCACTGCTAAATTATGGATGGCTAGCACAGGTGTAGCCCTCGAGTAGCTTTGCACAAAATTCAAAACAAAGAAACAAACCCTTATTTTCACTACTCTTAAACCGCAGTTTAGCTTTAGTCAGTGCAGATAATGTTGTAGCTATCTTGGAGACATTGGCAACAAAACTTCGATAATATGATGCAAAAGCTATGAAACTGCAGATCTCTTGTATCGTCATGGATTGGGATCAATCTGACTGCTACAATTTTTGTAGGGTCAGTAGACACATAATCCCTTCCCACAATTGACTGAGGAATTTACCTTTATACATAAACAAAAACTTCCCTGGTTTTAATTTTAAGTCAAATTTTCTCATCCTCTGAAAAACCATGCCCAAGTTTTCAGAAGCAAGCTGAAATATACAACCAAACATCAAGACAATATCAATATAAGTTATACATCCCATTGCATTCTTATCAGTGTAAACTCCATCAGCTGCTCAAAAGTGGTATGTACATTACACAAGCCAAATGACATGACATGAAGTTCATACACGCTCCCTCGAGTAATAAAAGCAGTTTTAGGTCTAATTTCATAATCTATTTTGGCTTGCCAGTATCTAGAACTAAGATGCTGAGCCAGCAACCACTTTCAATGCATCTCAACATTCGCCTGCCATGGTAACAAAAAGACAACAATGCTTATCACTGTGTTTACCTAATTGAATTAAATAAAGAACCTTGGTGTGACTTCCTTCTCCATTACTGGAGATGACCTAGAACTCTCTGAAAACTAGTTGAATTATTCCACCCTTCAATGTCCAATTTATATTAGCACTGGATTTGTCCCTAGTACTCTAGGGAAGTCTGCATGGTGGTGTTTTTATTGTACATGTATCATCTCTATTTATGTGATAATGAGTTACTGTTGTCTGAACAAAATGGCAATTTCGTCCTATAAACAGAGGCATGTGCAATCAGCATTTCACTAAGTTTCTGTCATTTTGAATCTAACTTGTACAGTCATCAACCAAGGATCTCGGATGATCTGGTAGCATTGCACGTGTTTTCACTCATGGTAAAACCCAAGTGACACCATCTATGCAACTAGTTCCAGGTACTTATACTTCAATCACTCTTCTGACAACCATTCCAGTAAGAATATGGATAATTAAATGTCTATAATTACAAATTAGCCCCAACACTAGGACAGATGACTGTTTGAGGAAATCACAGTCTGTTTTCTGACAAGAGACAATGTATTTCATATAGTGTTTTAATCATCATAGAAGGCAGTGCTAACACCATATATACACTCAGAAGTATTATTGCTTCTTCCTAAATATGTACTCGTACAATACACTGGTCTCTGGCCGAATTTGAAAGACAGTACATGGTTTTTCAACAGAACTGCAATTGACTTGTCGCACAAGTGAAACTGGCTGACAATCTTTGCAGTAGATCTATCCTCAAGATAAAAATACCAGAAACAAAATATGAGACAACAAAATATTATGTGAATAATAGAACCAAGACAAAGTTGGAGATGAGCCTCTCCAATTACATCTAACCTGTCACCATTAACCAGTATAACGTTTGTGTAAACAGACCAGTGTGATGTCTTCACTTAGAGAATCTGATATAAAACAAAGTTAATTATAATTGTGATAGATCCTGTATCAACCAGGACTTGACCTCCATCCATATATCTTTACCAGGACATATGAAGCCCTACCCAGCCCTATGGGAGCTGGGCTGATACCATACCTCTGGACAAAAGTTGGTTATTGTGCACCTGGGTTGATGGACAAACCCATCTTGGACTACATTACTTTAATTGAGCATGAGCCACATCATACATTGTTTTTTTATACCTCTCCTGAACCTATCATGGAGTTGAGTGGAATGGGATATTTCTCCTATTTTGTCTGATAACAAGTTACGAAGAATCGTTGCTTGGAATTCCCTACACTCCACAACCATAGCGCACACTTTATCTCTACTGTCCATACTTCCAGCTGAGGGGAATTATCTGTTGTTGCTGTGGTACAACCATCATGAGAAGCCATTACCACATACTGACATTCAATGTGGCTTTGCTAAGAAACTGGGAGGCACTTGAAACATGTAGATATCCTCAACATCTTTTTGATAAACTTAACCACAAATATATTCTCGTGAAATGTTTAATAAAATGGTTCATATTTTTCTTATTAGTGCCTTTTAATGTTGGTGTTATTTGATGATGACAGGGACCTGTGACTGGTGAAACAAAACATATGCAATGTCGTCTCAGCTAAAATATGGCTGAGACAACCGACGTCACGGTTACCAATCGGTGTTAGTACCCAGAAACTTGTGGTCTCTGTCTTTGATCAACAAAGTAATGGCTTGTGAAAGTAAACTCATAAGCCAACTCTGCAAGTTCTTGAGAATGGTGTGAATTCACATGGTTTTGATAGTATGCATTCTCTCTCTAGGAGAGACTCTCATCTACCACAAGGATAATTATTTCCTACACTAGTTGAAGAAGGTTCCACCGATTTCTTTACTGCCATAGTTGACATTTACCAGCAGTGTGGTTCAATCTCAGTGGTTGGTAAAATTTTGAGTGCCTTATAGAAACTTCCTCACTCAGTTTCAGAACTTTCAGACAGCAGATCACCAATACAAGCTGAGATGAGATCCACTTAAGCAAACTAGGAAGTTGGATATTTGGAGAAGCTTTAAATATGTTACTAAAGATCATTTAAACTAGGCTTTCTTAGCGGTGAGGGACTTGAGAAAATGGGAATAAACAAACTGATAGGATAGCTAAGGCATCAAGGAGTTTGGAAAAAAAAGATTGAGAGTATATTGAGTTAAAAACTCGTTTAAAAGTTTGTCAAATTCAAATATAAACATAGTAAAATCAAGGAAAAGCTTATTTGCTATTATTGCAATGCTATGAGTATTAAGTTAAAAAGGGATATCATTGAAACTTGGTTAGATTTGTCAAGCGTTGATAATAGGAATTAGTTTGAGATTCCAGATTATAAGTTATGTTATATATTTAAAAGAGGGTGTTGAAAGAATTTACCTTTTAGGGATAGGTTAAGATCCTCTTTGCTTATTTTCTAATGAGAAAAGGGTAAGGTGTGATCTTATTTAAATTTAAAAGATTATCTGGAGTGGGGGGAGGGGTCTATAGGATAAAGGCCACTGATTTTTTTGCTATATTCTGAAGATAACTCAGATAATGTGACAAAAAGACAGAAGCGTAAGACTTGGAAAACAAAGGCTAGGCTTCACTTAAGACAACTATATTTTCTAGCAAAGTTATTGAACTATAGAATGAGTTACCATTAGCAGTAGTTGAAGCCAGCACAATTACAGGAATTTGAGAGGGAAATTGGTGATTTCTTTAAATAGAATAGAGTGAGTATAAATTTTCACTTTCTTCAAAGACTGAAATGTAAGGAAAGCCTTGAAGGACCAAATAGTCATTTGTTGTACGTCTATTTTATTATAATAAAAAGATGCTAGTTTTACGTCTATGGCTGTAGTGAAATAATTTAGTGATACCAAAGGAGAATGAGCCATGATCATGTGTAACTAGGACAACAACAGTTTAACAACATATCAAAACCAGTTTTCTATTATTAAACTAGGTTATATGCATTCACCTTTAAAAACTAAAAGTCAACATGGGAGTTAGAATTTTCGACCTGAACGACGCCTTATGTGCACGTGGGTTAAACAGCCAGGCCAGAGGTCCTTAGAATTCAAGTATAGTTGTCCCTAATTTTGAACTAAAAGCCAATGAGAGACTAACCAGTCAACAGCGCCTGCTTATTGTTGGTGGTAGTTTTTTAGCACAAAACTACAAAATGGACTATTTGCTTTCTGTCCACTGCAGGGCAGTTAACCCCAAATTTTAGCATTATAAGTTCGGATACTTACCGCTGACCCACCGGAGGACCATAATTTGCCGCCACTAATATTTTGTCCAGCTCTTTCAACCAAACAATGGGTTTGGCTGTCATATGCTCTTAGTTGAAAGTGAGGATCATTTCAGTTGTATAACAGCATGAAGCTTGGATCATCCGATACACAGCCTGACACGCTAACCATCAGGCTCAAATACCCCATGAAGGTAGAGATATATGTGGAAGTATGGGTACATTGTTTAACACCTCTTCCAGTTGCATGCCTCGGCCGTAAAATTAATTTAAAATTACAAGCAACCGGATACAAACATGGAGTCTTGGATTAACACTAGGAACGTCTAGCTCTCGTCAAAATAGAAGCGTATAAAAAGTGCAACAACTTATATTTGAATGTGAAAGATGTTTTTCCTGTTTCCATGATTACATTTATCTTGATCTTAAAGTTGTAAAATTTTAAAACAAAAGTCATGTTTGTAAATTTTAAGAAAATATTGAAGAAACTCATTTCATGCGATATCGACCTACTAACTTTTTGTTAATTTATATCATAAAAAACGAATTATTTTGTCTTTCAGTAGTTATACTAGTTTAAAGAGGGTCGGGTCAGTGGTAAGTTCAGGACTTACAACGTTAAAATCCGTGGTTCGATTCCCAGTGGTGGACAGAGCGCAGATAGCCTATTGTGAAGATTTCAACTAAAACAAACAAAGAAATAAGGATGAAAATGATGAGAATTGATTTCCAGCTTCGTGTATAATTCTTTCCAAGTTATTTATTAACTAATATTAACAAAGGTTACATGTATATCATTTGCCTTACAGGTCTACTGAATAGTGGTACAACATTTTCTGGAGATTCATCCCAACTGACTAGCTTCATATCAGCATAACTGTTTTCAGTGTATTATCTAACTTCTACTTCTAGGTGTCCTGGAGAGTTTCATTGGAATCAAAATTCGGGTTGGTTATGAATTTCTCTCAAAGTTATACGAGGGCTACCTACATTAGCCATCCCTAATTTAGCAGTGAAAGACTAAAGGGAAGACAGATAGTCATCACTATCCACTGCCAACTCTTGGGATTCTCTTTTGCCAACGAATAGCGGGATTGACTGTAACATTATAACGTCCCCACGGCTGAAAGGGCGAGCATGCTTGGTTGGACGGGGATTTGAAACTGCGACCCTCAAATTGCGAGTCGAGCGCCTTAACTACCTGACCACGTCGAGCCTCAAAATTCGGGAAGTAGGCACTAAAGCAAAGCAACAGAGAAAATTGAAATGACTGTCAGACTCGTAAAAATAAGAAAATGAATGATGTAAGAAAAGTCATTTCGGGTTTCAATAAGGGGAAGGACAACTTATATTAGAGATCCAGGGGATTTAAGCCTCTGGTCGCTCTTGGATTTTTTAAAATATTAAATATAAAAGTCAGTTTATTTTTGGAGCATTTACTCTGATTATTTCCTCTGTTATTTAATAACCATTCAAATAGCGCAAACAGCACTTTGTATGTATAAGTATTGTTTCAAAAATAAACTAATGATATTAATCGCGGTGGTCTGCACTACCTACATGGTGCCCCTGCATAGAATCTCTCCAAGAACTCGTGAAAGTTTCATGGTAATCAGAGGTGGGTAAAGATGGAGAATTTTCTTTACGGACAGGCAGTAAGCTACTTTATAATATAGATTAACTTGGAGTAGCACTACGAAACATTTGTAACACTTAGCTTTGGAAATGATATTGAGTAATAGTGATTTTTAGAACAGAACAAAATCATGAGAATTAAATCAGTGAAATGTTAATGTGATCAGGAATAACTAAACTCTAGGTCTATGTTTGGAAATGAAGCGCGGCAAGTGATCAAACCAAACTAATATGTGAACAAGAAAGCTTTTATTAGTCACTTTGGACGTACAAGTAACCATTTTTCTTATGTAAGATTATTAGGAACAATTTGAACAAACAAGATATAAGAGAGTATAAGTAGCTTCGCTTAGTATAAAAAACAGGAAGATTAATTTACATTCTATGCAAGTTTTCTAATTTCCCGACTACTTTCATTGTTATCATGTGTGTTAGATTTTCGGAGAATAACATACACTAAAATTACGTGACGATATCAATGAGCGTGAGTAATCTATATAATTTAGTGACAAATTTGATAGCTGCATTAATCGTGTACGATAGAAACCGAATAAACAGTTTGTTGGATATATGGATAGGCCAATAGTTACTTTACACATTTTTGTTAACCAAAAATATTATTTTTGTTTGTACGTTAAGTGACTATATTATGAAATATTACGTATATAAACTTACAACTACAGATTTAAAAAATACAGTATATCACAACTGCGAAAGACCTAGTTAGATCACACAAGTTATATATTGGATTAAAGAAAGCAACAGATAACAAGGAAACGTGTGATTGCTGGTCTAGTTTCAAAGTGCTCGTGTTAAATATATTAAACTTGGCTTATTCATTTATTGGTGTAATGGCTATTTGCTCGAAGGGCCTGCTTGTCTACTTATACGCATGGCATATAGTTCCTAGACAAAACAAAACGCACGACTGATCACGTAATGCGCACTGGACTTATGTGACGTCATATGTCGCTTTGACCGTTTTTTTTTTTAGTTAACTCCTAATGAAGCCGATAGGGTCACATCCTTTCTTTAATTCAACGCTGCATTTATGTTGGCTAATTGCCAAAAGTCTACGTGACTCTGAGTTAAGTCTGTATGTGTTAAAATGTCGTAGTATATAGTTGCATTTAGTACATGTGCACAAAGATTTTACTGAGACAAACAGACAAGAACAAATCTTGAGGATTTTTTATATAAACAGTCTTTATAAACATTTAACACATTAATTATATAAGAGAAAAATGTTTTTTTCGTCATCTTTATAGTAGCAGAAATTCAACAGTAACGTTAAAAGGATTAAACTCTGAAGGCATTATTAGCAAGTCTATGATCACCAGATAGCACGAAGAAAAAAAAAGACTGAACGTTACAATAGTTTTACATACTACAAATTGAAAAATACTGATAAATAAACGTTTTAGTTCACTTGGAATAGAAAAAAAATGTTCTATTGAAATAAACTTTAGATGAGAAATGTTAACATTTTATGTAACGAGAACAGCAGTTTGTAAATCGTGGTCTCTCAGACACAGAGTGTTTTTGTTTACTAAGATACTGTCTGGGGATCATACAATTACGATAGAACTTTATTCGTGTTTTAAATTCCATTTTCGATCACTAATAGAGCTTAATAATCAAGTTTAAGAGATGCTCCATATTTGTAACTTATATAATATCAATTAATACATGCATGTTCAAATATTTACTGACAGAAAACTGTAAACTTTATCTTCGTTTTTAGTAATTAGAGCACATTTCTGCAATATATTAAAATTGGAATTTACAGAAAATACACACTCATTCATAGCATTACTCGGTGTAATTCAATATATTACATAGAAATTAAGAAGAGCAAAATTCCGTTCTAAGAACTCAAAGTAATGATTTCACTTTCTAAGAACGTATAAAATGAACACATTGGGAAAGATTAATGCCTCACGTAGCAAACACTTTTCCCCCCTTTTTAATCTCTATAAAGTTGTAATTTCAGAAGAGAATATTTTCTTACACAATTACTTACAAAGCATAAAATACATCGAAGATTTTCGTTAACAAAATATTGAAAATATGCACTTTGTTAATAAGGATGACCCTAAAGGTGATTCATAGATTAAACAATAAAACTTTCAATACTAGCATAAATACCTAAATCCCTTCCTTCTTTATTTATTTATGACTCTTTAATGGCACAAATTCTCCTTTGATTAAAAAACAAAAGTTACGTGACTAAAGAAATCTTTAGATGCAATGTTTCAACTATCCTGGCATTTAATAAGTCAAAAATGAATTTTATTGAAGTTTACAATTTTTCGGAAGTATCACCGAAATCTTCAATTTTGTACCCATGTTTTTAGTTATATAATAAACTGTTAATGACACACAAAACACAAATGCTATTAGTTTTGACAAATAAAAATGCGTGAAATATTACGGTAAAACACACTTAGCACATGGATTCCTTAAATGCGTCTACAGATGGTTAATGGCTTCAATGATAAACTGAGAAATTTTCAAGCAGCTTTCACTCCAACGTAAGAAGAATTTTTGCCTGTCTTTTTCAATGCTTCCAGAAGCTCGTCTGACGACAGGGTGGAATCAATAAAAACCTTTTTTTCTCGATCTCAATTTCCACTTTGTTTACACCTGTACAACAGAATATAATAAGTATGTTTTGTAACTGGTATTTTGTTCTCATGAATCATTATATCCAGAACTGAGAATAAGAAAAATATTATGTTATTTATAAGATTTTAAGAGGATTTTTTCATGACGACATTCTTCTAGCATATTAAATTTGAAAGAAACGATTAATTTTTTAGATAATTTACTAACTTTATTTCACCGCCATTTTATGGAGTAGTTCAAAAGTTAGTTTCCCCAGAGCAGTACACTAGTTCGTTTTAATTTCTTTCGAATTAATATACGATTATAATTATACGTAAACAGTCTATAAATATAATGAACAGACTGGCAAAGAACCATCGCGTTTTAGTGTTCTAAAGCAAACGATATTATTATTCCCCATACACTTACTTGTAAATTATTTAATGATTTTAAAAGCATTTGTAAAATTCTTTTGTATTATATCAATTATCTTAGATCTAATAAGTGAAGAAACGATTGTGCCATATTTCAATTTTCATTTGTTAGGCTCCAATTAAAACATTAGCCAGAAAAACTTGAAGTATTCACTGTAATAACTTATTTGTATTCTTCAAGCTTACTTTTTCAAACACCTTGAAATGTGTTTTCACGTATTTATAAACAAGATCTGACGCAATAGTGTTACAGGCTAGTAGCTGAAGTAGTTTTGGTTGTTATACAAGAAAGATGGTTTATTAAATGTTAGAAAGAACTTGGTTTTAAAATTCACACAAGTTTTTATCGGTTGTCCATTGTAAAACTATATTTTATTATGAATAAAATAAACAAAAATTTTACTATGTACAACCGATAAAAACTTGTGTGAAGATGTTTTTTTTTTAAATTTTATGAAATTAATAGCTTAACTAAAGTTCGGATAAACAAATATTATTGTTAATAATAAAACTTCTTATATTCTTGAAAATAAATTACTTAGATTTTGTATTGCACATGCATTATGTTATACGCTGATAAGATTTCTTTTATTCATTAATTTCTAGAAAGTTTGAGTTTCATGAACTGTTTTTGTACCATTATTGTAGTTAGACTTGTTTAGTATAGCAGATTTCATAAGTTCATTCCAACTAACAGAAAAAAATAGGCCAGCTTAATAAGTTCATAACAAATAAAACATACTGATGTAAGCTATGTTTTAATGTCGTAACTTATTTGTTTGCTAGAGAAAACTGCAGGTCGTAATAATGAAGTTAAGATCATAAAGTTTAATAATGTAGGCCTAGAACACCTAGACAATTCCAAAAGATTTGACGTCAGAGTTTTAAATGAATTCAAGAGTAGATACGGGGTTCAGTAAAGCATTGAAAAGGTAATTGTGAAGATTGTTGAGTTCTTTCTTGCCAGAAAAGATAGTCAGTTTGTTTTCGTTACAGCCGTGAAGTTGTACAAGTAAGTTTATTTTTTACGTTAGTGTAGTGCAGTTAAGAGTCATTTGTAAAAGTGGCCTAAAGTTAGCACAGTGTTAAAATTTGTAAACGTTAAGGAAGAAATAAACTAAAATAATACAAAAAAAAACAACAAAAAACAGTCAACGAAATAACAACATTACATCAATATATGTAACAAATTACATCATTGCAAACGGTCTTTTTTATTGGCTACGTACTTAAACTTATTAAGCTATATTAAAATTAAAATTATCATTGAGATTACAAGTAGCGACAACTGTTGTTTTATGTATGCAAAGGGCACGTTAATTCTCGTATCTCTGTTAAATATACAAGATACAATACGTGTCTATGTTGTGGTACTATGAAGCCATTTAAACGTATCACGATACTCAACACGAATCTTTAAACGGGAAGTATTTTAAAAACATCCCGGAGGTTCTTTAATTTATTTCAATTGATCACATATGTCGTTTTATTACATTTATTTCTTTGAAGTTTTAATTTCTGAAATATTTAATCATAGTTACTGGATGAATTATAAGATGAGCTAATTGTATAACCACAAATATCGTAGCTTTAGTTGACATACACAACAACTTTGCGCCCTCCAGTGGCACAGCGGTATATTTGCGGACTTACAACACTAGAATCCGGGTTTCGATACCTGTGGGTGGAGTGGGGGGGGGGGGAGCAGAGCACAGATAGCCCATTGTGTAGTTTTGTGCTTAATTACAAACAAACAATCTTGCTTATTGCAAAAAAAAGAGCAACAAATGCAATTTCAGCGTTTCAGATTAGAGATTATTTTGGAAGTAAAAACTAAATTTTTATGCTTTTCAAAAACAAATTACCAGTTTACTCCATTTAATTATAAAATGTCATATCATTTGAGTATGATGACTGGTTACTTGTTTCTTTGTTGTACGCTACTTTAATGTAAAGATTTTACAAATTAAAATATATCTTAAGAAAAGGAACACACATGTACTTTCCAAGCATTTAATGCACGGTGGTGAAAATGTTTTTCATATTTACTCACTAGTCATTTTTCATGTTAAAAGTTTAAGATATTTTCATTATTTACTCACCTTCCAAGCCTTCCAGGGCTTTTTTAATAGCATCGACGCATTCCTGGGAAGTCATTTCTACTTCAAATTCGTGTACCTGTAAAAATAATGTACCAATATAAGAATCTTGATTATCAGTATCATAGCAAAATAAGTATAGAAGAACAAGTATTATAATATATATCAAATTAATCTACATTTGTTAATACTGCAAATATTGCACAGGTTTTCTGTGGTTATTAAAGATAAAGTGTCTAATAATATCATACATATATAAAAATCGTTCCTAAATTATACTCTGGAATCAATAATGTCATTAAAGCGTTTGAAACTATTTATATTCCTTTACCTATGTCCAGTACAATGTGTTTTAGAATATGCAATAAAAGTGATATCCAGTTCTATTATAAAGACCTCCTAATGGCTCAGTGGTAAGTGTGAGGACTTATAACGCTAACAATCGGATTTAGATACCAGCGGAGAGAAGAAGGCAGATAGCCCATTGTGTAGCTTTGCACTGAACAACAAACAAACAATCTGTGGAAAAGCTATGATATATATTGCATACACGAACAAGACATCACAATTATCAGATTCATTGCTAGCAGTATAAGGTTATAAAAGAAAGAGTATTTTCAGTTTGTTTGAGATGTTGTCATTTATATGCTTGCCTCCCAATGGCTCAACAGTAAGCTCGAGCGTTTATAATCTAAACCTGGGTTTCAGTACTCAAGTGGGCAAAACGCAGATAGCTTATTGTGTAGCTTTTCGCTTAAACATAAATGAACAATTTATACAAGTAATAAATTCAAAATTATTGGAATAACAAAACAATGGCAAAATTATGCAGGACATACGAGGCAATGGATCCGGGAAAATAGAAATATTTTAATATTTAAACAGCAAACACAAATTAGTTAGAACCTTTTATCCAATAACATAAAACAAACAAAACAACAACAACAACAACAACAAAAAAAAAAAAACTCAAAAATTTTGCTGCGTAAATAGTAAAAATACTATTATTTTAACTGACTAAATAAGTTTCATAGGTACGGTAAATTTAATGTTTTCGGGCATTAAACACGAACTAATAATTAATATTACAATAAGATTACATTTTACTTCAAGTACTTTCCAGATTATTAATATTCACGAATAATTTACCTGTGAAGCCATTTTAAATCGTGAAAAAGGATATCGCTGGTGAAAACTTTTTACACTTGATGGTTACAGAAAGATAGACTCAACGAAATTATTAGTGCGGGTCATATGCATCAGTTTATATAAGGACCAGAAAAACAAAGCAGAACACGTGGGTGTGATAAACACAAAACTCAAGTTAAAGAGAGGGCGCTAGCGTCTGGATGCATGTGACTGAACAATTATCAAAAAGCATATTATTATTGTCATATGATGTTGTCGTGATTTGGATAATAATTGCAGATTCAGGGACGTTTGCGACCATTTTTACTCGTGGTTAATGCAGTGCTGAAACGTGGCGATAGTATTACCTATAAGACTTCAAAATAATATAATGGAAAAAATACTTTTTCTTGCTGTTATTATAATTGCTTTGACATCTTTCTCGTTTATGCCAATCGTGGAATCTCAATTACCTCCTGTGAGTATAAATCGTGTCTCTTTTATTTACGTTGTTTATCTACGTTGATTTATTGGTCTAAGACTCTAGGATTTCAAAGCATGTTAACTTTGTGATTATACATTAGTGTTCACGCGGAAATAAAGTCCATTTATTATTCTTCTCAATGGCAACGTAACTTAAAACAAAACTCACTTGTAAGTTGTAGTTGTGAACCTTTTAAATGTTTATAAAACCAGACTTATTTATTGTGGTTTCTACCGAAATACAATTTAATTTACTGAGTACATATAAGTTTTCTTACTTTTTTTATTTTTATATAGAAGGAATTCTGGCATTAGGCTACTGACACATATATCTGATGTACGGCATGAAAACAGGCCGTTAATATTTTAAATTGCATTTTTAAATTTTGGAAGAAATATTCTTTGAATAACTAAATAACTAATAAGATTAAGTTTAAAAGGGTTGCATGGAAGTTTTGTCTGTGTGGTTTTTGGGAGAAAGAGAGAACTTTTTTAACCCAACTAAAATTAAAAATGTGGAGGACTCGTAATCTCAGATTTTATTTCAACTTTCACACCCGAAGCCAATTTAAATGATTGATAGAAGATGAAAAAAATACTGGGCATGGATTACGCTATCTACTGCATATGTATAGTATAATCAGTAGCTCTATTTATGAAGTATTTGTTTATTTTGGAATATTTAACTTTATTACTTGATTTCGTATATTGTTTGTTTGATTAAATCACAATTGAATTGGATAAATTGTACACGTCCATTATTCTTTGAGAATGTACCGTATTTTTCGTAATATAAGACGTACCCTTATTTTGAAGACAAAGTTTTGGGGAAAAAATCT
>NW_013665860.1:69090-73956 GCF_000517525.1 Limulus polyphemus | reverse complement strand
GCCTATTTAAATATATTTACACATGGCTTGTGTATATCGTATATATATACATATATATTATTGATACATTCGGTGTATAGGACGCAAGCAGATTTTGACATCAAATTTTGGGGTAAAAAAGTGCGTCCTATACACCGAAAAATACGGTAACTGTTAAAGCACTGAAATTAATATGTATCTATAAGTATATACTGGTTAGCATTATGAATTTTTCCAGCTTTCAAAATAACTTCTTCCACAATGAGAGACAAAACGTTGCTGTTAGTACCAGATGTTAGATAAAACTTAAGCCATACTGAATAATACATGATGTAAAGTGAGCATTAAAACCATTTTTACATTTACTGAAAGTTAAATATTTCATAAAGTGCTGGCTATTATGCATAATAGTGGATGAATTAATTTTGTGCTTATTTGTCTTTGAACATATAATTGTAAAAGCAAGATTTCATTTTGCATCGGAAAATATTTTTATCCATACCTAACTTTTGGCCTTTCTATGTTTGCTTGTGAAAAGTATAAATGTATGATATGCTAATGTTTATACAATGGTTCACTGGTAATACTCAGAAATCACCTAGAATCGAAAACTAGACAAACTATGAAACAAGAAGATAATCTAAATACGTTTTTTTAAAGGTAGATAGTTTTCCCAATGGATTTAAAAAAGTAATATCTACCTTAAGAAATATGCTAAGGTTATTGGGTTTCTTTAAAGTTTAATGGTTCTTTGAAATAACGTATACATATAAAATGTGTTTGTGCCTGCACTACAGTGGAAAAAAGTGTATTTGAAAGCAAGTAAAGTGTGTGTTTAGACCATTTAATGAGTTGGGTGAATAAATGGTAGATGGGTTTTAATTATAATAAATGCAAGATAATGCATGTTCATTATTGTAATTTGAATTATAATATAATTTGGATAGGAATAACCTTAACAGTGTTATGGAAAAAAAGGATCTTGGTGTAGTGGTTGACCAGTCTCTTAAGCCATCCAAGCAGTCTACTGTTGCTAGTAGTAGGACAAATAGGATTTTAGGTTGTACCTATAGAAATATTTAATACAAGTTTAAATAGGTTATAATTTCATTGTATAGGTCACTTGTAAGGTCCCATTTGGAGTGTTGTGTTCAGTCTTGGGCTCCTTACTTTAGGAAGGACATTGAATTGTTGGAAAGGGTTCAGAGGAGGGCTACTAGAATGATGTCTGGGATGGAGGGATATGAGGAGAGGTTAAGAATCCTGAAATTGTTTTCTCTTGAAAAAAGAAGAGTTAGAGGGTATGTAATTGAGGTGTTTAAGATTGTTAAGGGAATTGATAGTGTTGATGCACCATCTTTATTTATACTTAATGGTGAGAATGGTAGGATTAGGGGCACAAATATACATTTTAAAAGGGTATGAGTCATCTTCAGCTAGGACAGTTTTAATTTTCTAACAGGGTTGTTGGCCTTTAAAATGGGTTGCCTTTAGATATGGTAAAGGCAGTAAATTTAAGTGAGTTTAAGGGAAGGCTTGATAAATATATGAATGATAAGGGCTAGCTTTGAGGTTTTTTTAATAGTTTTAGTTTAGTTAGTGGATGGGACAGCCTGGATGGACCAATAGGTCCCTTGTTGTCCCTAAATATTATGTTAAAATTTGGCTCAAATGTAATAGCTTCAGCCATGTCTTTGTTGTCAAATTATTAAATTTGATTGTATATTTGTAATTAAATATTTATAAGACTGAAATCATCAGTAAGTTTGTTTTATATAAAAAAATAAAGTATCTGATATATATACTTTTCTACTTGAGATTGTTCTGTTAATGAATTTGCTGTTTTTAGTTGTGACATATAAAATTTTTGGTACAATAAAAAAATTGATTTATTAACCTAATAAAGCATTGTTATATTACACAGACTGGAAAATGTAAAAATGGAGCTTATCCACCAGAATCTAGGTAAGTTTTACCAGATAGTCCAATGTGGCTTTACTCTAAAACAAACATAAAGTGCTTTGTTTTCTTTGAATTAAGATAAGTGTAGCTGTTTCTATTTTTGGGAAGACTTGCTCATTAATATAAAGGAAATGTTTACATAACTTGGTAGAGGCTGTGATATTTGTGTGCTAATTCAGCTGCTTTTAATATTTAGTTTTAAAAGAATACATTCATAAAAAAAACATATCTTTCTGTCCCTTAAATCTAGGGCTTCAATTGACTTTGTGTTTTTCATGCTAGAAGGCTCTTATTCTTGTTAAACATTTGTGTATTGAATTTGATAATTCTTGTATAAATCAATACAAAAAATAACTTGTACTTTGAATAGTCTGTGATGGTAGAATCCATTTCATGTTTTTCTTTATTCTTATCTTCCAATTACAAATAGCAGACAATAAGCAAAATTGTACATAGAGTAATCGTATAATAAGTTTTAATAATGTGGAGAAGTGATAAGTATAGCTATTACTAGGGGTGTAATTCTCAAAGAAGAAAGTGCAAGTACTTGTATGTATGTGCAACAAACTTTTGGCTTATTTGTGTAATTTATAATATAGTTTACCAAAAACAAAAAAGAAGGAAAAACATACAACCATTGTTTTGGTGGTTTTAAAGAAAGAAATTTATTAAATCGGCAACTAAATTAAAAACTTCATAATGTGTAAAAATACCTTAAATGTAATTTTTCTTTTTGCTTCCCATTCTGTTGAATAGCAAAAAAACATTATATGAACTAATATCAGGGGAAAGTACAAATTACAGCACATCAGCTAATAAAACATCACTTGGATGTAATTATCTTTTATTGACCAAACATGTAACATAGAGGTAGATGAGTCTACCTGATTGGTTTAATAATGATTGACATTGATGCTGCTAAGTAACTTCTCTTCATGATCTTGTTTCTTACAAGAACTAATGTCATTAGGTCATTTATTGCTCAGTTGAAGAATATTTAATGATTATTTAGATTCTGTGAGTTGTGACATGACTTCTTTCTGACAATACCATCGAAGGCATGTAGATCAAGTATGTTCCAGTACTGAGTACTAGTTAGTACTAGCAGAATTTCACCCCTGATTGTTGCTTACTTGGTTCTTGTAATATAATTACTACTTTTTGAAGTTGTGAAACCTACTGCCAGTTCTAAACATAAAGTGAAACGTGTATTTTTTTATGTATTTTTTTAACTTTAGCCGTAAGGTTCCAAAATATGTCATCAACTTAGATCTACCGCCAGAGCAACGATGGACAAAACTCGTCACAGAAAACAAACAAGGGGTATTAAACTAAAGAGCAGTTCATCCTTTTATAACTGTCATAAGAGTAGCTCATAGAAATTAGTATTTTTTTTGTGCTATTTTGTCATGGATTAGACTAAAATATAACTTTATACATTTAAAATAAAATTATTATGAAACACTTAAAACAATATATATTAATCATAAGTTTAGTTACAAATCTGATTTTAAATTATGATTGCTATTTCAATATCACATAATAAGGATTTTTGTGATAAATCTTGTATATTCTGATAAGAAAAAAAAACTATTAAAATGTAACAGTCAAGTAACATTATTTCTACTCCAAGTTTTGTTTTTGAAGTTAAAGATATCTAACACTATCTTATAAAATATTCATCACTAAATGTTAAGAATAATAAACTGAAATAAAACTTGGCTATCTTTTTTTTGTCTCATTAAATTTCTCTAAATATGAACTATTGGATATATGTTGCCTGTAAAGTATGTACTCATCATTCATCATTGTTTTTTATAGCTGTACAACTTGCTTGCAGCTATCAGAAACTTGACCAATGTAATATTTCATGGAAAGCTATTTATCTTGATTGACAAGTACATGGTAAGAATGCTTGTACAATATATATTAGTTCCAGATACATGGGAGCACTTTGTTGATTTTATAAAGATAATTATAAATTAGATAATTAAAAATTAGTTACATTTGTTAACATACACTGTGAAAAGCAAAAAAGTCTATCATTTTTGTACTTTTTAAAATTCCATGTTGATTGTTTAATAATTCAGGAGTATAGAAAACATTTAGCATTTAGAGGGAAACTCATTCTAACTTCAAAAAAATGTTAGTAATTCTAATTTGAATAGTTCCATTTGTGTGTTTTGTAGTTACAAAAGTTGAAAGAATACACTTTTTAATGCAACCTCTTTATTTGTTGTTAGGTAAATTATTTATTTTAGAGATAATTTTCTATAAAAATATATTTTTTAAACTACAGGGTGTTTCAAAAGTCAGGTCCATTTGGGAAATTACTGTTTACTTGATTTGTTTGATGTATTATTTCTATAGGACAGATTTTTCGTACATCGTTTATGTTATCTTGCATTGTTTATTAGCTATTACCACATAGTTTATTGATGTTTTAAATTCTCCCATCCTTCTTTGAATAATGGGAACATGTTGCAACAATTTTTAGCTGATGTTATATGCATAAAATATGCAGATGTAATATAATATTATGTTTTGATTTTTTTTATGGTTGATCTGATTTTACAAATATATTCCATAAGAGCAAGAGAAAGTTGATATGACTGTGTCATAATGTTTAAGTAAAAAAATTCAGGGTATCAAATAAGAACTTGTAATTGAGTCCCTCTAGCTATTTTGTGTGTTAGATGTAATATGGGACTTATTTGTAATTGAGTCCCTCTAGCTATTTTGTGTGTTAGATGTAATATAGGACTTATTTGTAATTGAGTCCCTCTAGCTATTTTGTGTGTTAGATGTAATATTGGACTAATTTGTAATTGAGTCCCTCTAGCTATTTTGTGTGTTAGATGTAATATAGAACTAATTTGTAATTGAGTCCCTCTAGCTATTTTGTGTGTTAGATGTAATATAGGA
>NW_013665860.1:66381-69069 GCF_000517525.1 Limulus polyphemus | reverse complement strand
AGTCTAAGAGTAAAGTTGTATATGACTGTAGTCTATAATGTTTAGTAAAAAAATTCAGGGTATCAAATTAAGAACTTGTAATTGAGTCCCTCTAGCTATTTGTGTATTAGATGTGATATGGGACTTATTTGTAATTGAGTCCCTCTAGCTATTTTGTGTGTTAGATGTAATATAGGACTTATTTGTAATTGAGTCCCTCTAGCTATTTTGTGTGTTAGATGTAATATTGGACTAATTTGTAATTGAGTCCCTCTAGCTATTTTGTGTGTTAGATGTAATATAGAACTAATTTGTAATTGAGTCCCTCTAGCTATTTTGTGTGTTAGATGTAATATAGGACTAATTTGTAATTGAGTCCCTCTAGCTATTTAGTGTGTTAGATGTAATATAGGACTTATTTGTAATTGAGTCCCTCTAGCTATTTAGTGTGTTAGATGTAATGTAAGACTTTTTGTAATTGAGTCCCTCTAGCTATTTTGTGTGTTAGATGTATTATAGGACTTTTTGTAATTGAGTCCCTCTAGCTATTTAGTGTGTTAGATGTATTATAGGATTTTTTGTAATTGAGTCCCTCTAGCTATTTAGTGTGTTAGATTTAATATAGGACTTATTTGTAATTGAGTCCCTCTAGCTATTTTGTGTGCTAGATGTAATATAGGACTAATTTGTAATTGAGTCCCTCTAGCTATTTAGTGTGCAAGATGTAATTTAGAACGTATAATATTTTTTATATTTTAGCACATTATACAGAAAAATAGAAAAGCAAAATATTTGTACAAGTAGATATTCTACAGTCTGCTTCTTTAGAACTGATAAACTGTTAAAGTTAATAATTTTCACAAATGTTGTAAAATCTTAAAACACGTGAAGGGGCCTCGTTTTCTTTCCACGCTATCTCCTAGAAAATACCTCATAAATGTTTATATAGTTATTAAAATAATAAAGATGTGTAGAACTTAAAAGTTAATGTTAGTAAGGAAGATTTTAAACTGTATTTTTAAGAAGACCTTAGCACAGATATGTTAGACATAATTTTTACTTTTATTTCTAATTACAACTTCATAGCAATAGGTACAGCTAATTATTTATGGTATGTTATGTTTGGTGTCCTTCATCCAAGTTCAAGGTTATGAGGTAGATACCATACTGTTAGTTTATTAGATGCATACAAAGTGGCATTTATTGCACATTTAAATTTGAATAATCTTTCTGAACATCTCAGTTCTCATGATTTTTTGCTACTCTAACTTCAAACTTTGGACAATAACCTTTCTACATATACTGAAATTTTATGAATTAGGTGTGTATGTGGCTAATGAGTTAATATTTTTATTTCATGTGCTTATGATGTAAAATATTTCCACAAACATAGTTATTGTAGTATTTACACTCAGTTTTTATAATAAACTTTTACAGCCTCTTATAGTAAATACCCTTCCTTACCCTTTTGGTGAAGAAATTGCAGGAATAGCAAATGCTACAGGAATTCCAATGGGTAAGTTTTAGTATTATTTTTAAGTTTCATTATACATTTAGGATAAAAAATCTTTATCAGGTTTGGAGGAGTTAGTTTGCAAGTATTGTCCAATTTGGAAATTTTCATTTTAAAGTGTAGAGTATTATACATTTCCTTTATTAAAATTTTAATTTTTTTGTCTGAGTAGTGATAAGATAAATTAATTTACAGTTTTAAAGTTCTCACCTTTTTCCCATTTCTAGCTTTATACAGCAATATCTAGACTCTTACTCCCACCTTCTTTATTTGGGAAAGCTGTGATTTACATAATACTTGTAGCCAGACCAGTGCTAGAATATAGTGGTATGTAGTGTAGAGAAACATTTCACGTCGTTGAAGGATTTAAAAATAATGAAGTCAACAGCTTATTTCAATTATACTTAAACCTAGATAAGTTAGGAAATTTGTTAAGGGAAAAAAGAAGTTAAGAAAGATTGAAAACATATTACAAAATGTGGAAAAGTCAGGGAAAATTTTGGGCCTTTTGTTTCTCTTTCTTTTTATTATCTCAGAATTCAAACACTCATATAGATCATGCTGCTTAGCTATTGCCAATGTATTTATACATTTTAATATATTCTTGGTCAGTCATTCAACATTATTTTATTTGATGATTGGTAAGATCAAATATTATTTTATCATCAACTGTCAAGTTGCAATGTCCTTGTTTGAATGTCTTTTTCTGTACTTTCACAGTCTGGAGTAAGTACATTCCAAAGTTTTTATTACCCTTTACAACCAACTTTTAAGTGAAAGTGATGTTAATGACATAAAAGTTAAAATATCAGTGTGTTTGTATGTGCAGGCCTGGAAGGTTTTAGAAAGAATTTAGCCACCCCATTAGTTAAAGTGAACCAGTATGCTTGTTGGTGGAATGCATGAATAAATTTTTCCACTTGTTTCACTAATTTGAAAAAATATCTTATGTGAACTGGTTACTCCAAAAATAAGAACTGTTCAAATAATGCTTCAAAATACAAACCATGTGTACACTGTGCTAGTATTTGAATAATGATTTAAAACACGAACCATGTGTACACTGTGCTAGTATTTGAATAATGATTTAAAACACGAACCATGTGTACACTGTGCTAGTATTTGAATAATGATTTAAAACACAACCATGTATATACTGTGCCAGTATTTGAATAATGATTTAAAACACGAACCAT
>NW_013665860.1:40117-65476 GCF_000517525.1 Limulus polyphemus | reverse complement strand
CATTTGAATAATGATTTAAAACACAAACCATGTATATACCGTGTCAGCATTTGAATAATGATTTAAAACACAAACCATGTATATACCGTGTCAGTATTTGAATAATGATTTAAAACACAAACCATGTATACACTGTTCCAGTATTTGAATAATGATTTAAAACACAAACCATGTATATACTGTGCCAGTATTTGAATAATGATTTAAAACACAAACCATGTATACACTGTTTCAGTATTTGAATAATGATTTAAAACACAAACCATGTATATACACTGTCATATATGGAAACACTTGTTGAATTACAAGACATTTGTATTTTATCATCATTGAATACTCGTGTAGTATTCTCCAAGTGAAGAAGAAAAATCTCCCCCTAAAAAGTTAATCTTATGTTAAATTCTATTTCAGTCAGCATGTTTGTTTACTCTTACCAATAATAAACTGATAATTGTGAATCTTTTTGACATCATTGGTACTGATAAACTCTTAACTACCTTTTTCTCTGTTTTTTACAACCCACTGACAGCTGTAGCGACTTTAACACTGGGGAAATTGCCAATTCTGATGTAATTTGAAACCACATAAAATGTATTGCTTACCATCAGTTTCAAGTGTGTTAATAAAAAAAAAATTGCAAACCATTAGCCAAGTGTACACTTGTTTGATTGAACAGAATATTTGAAACTATATGTATTTCATTTAGTCTTTACTCAATAATTTAAACAGTTATAAAATGTTTAGTTTTCCTCTTTACTGTTTATTCAGTTGTAACCAGCGATTCTTGAATATTCATATTATTTAAATAAAATGTATGCCAGCTGGTTAATGTTAATGTTTTGCTACATTATTCAGAATTGTGGAAAAGACATTTCAGTTTCTCACTGTTTAACTATACTGGATTTTAATGTTGTTATTTTACTAAACTCCTTTTTTTATGATATGTTTCATTTACATTTAAGTATGTTTAAATGTAGTTCCACTAATAAAAGTTTTCACTGTTTAAAAATCCTTAGGTAGTTTTTAAGGTACTACAAATTCATCTTTTATTTTTTGAGTAACTTTCAGTTCCATGTTTTCTCCTCTTAGGTGAGGTTGCCTTATTTAACCTCTTTTATGAAATCTTCACTGTTTGCACTTCTGTGATTGTAGAGGATACATCAGGTAGGCCCATTTTTGTTTTTTATAACTACAACTATGTGAAATATCCTTTTAAAAAGAGTTTTTGTTTTAAATTGTGGTTCATAACACAATCAGAGATGCACTATAGAAATGTCATGCAACATTAGCAGGTATGAAATAGGCTTAACTTCAATTTCATTTTTGTAAATCTTGTGCTACATTAGCAAGTATGAAATAGGCTTAACTTACATTTCACTTTTGCATTTTAAGTAGTGAAATTCACATTCTTAGTAATGTGACATATATTTTATTAAAGATTCCAAAACTTACTTCCAAACTATTACTTTGTACCTGAATGCTTTCCATTCCTAAGCTTATAAAATACAGTCAATTAAAAAAAAATCATCTTGATTTACAGATTTCTTTGTAAAGGTGGCTGTTGATTGTTCTTGATGAGAATAAGCTAGCCTATCATCAAAGTAATAAAAAAACATTAATGAAAAATCTTAGTTACTTTTGTTTAAATATAATTTGTCAAGATGTAGCCTTGAACTTTGTTTTTATCTGTATTGTATTAGTGACTATCACTAACAATGTCAGAGTTATTTTTAACAGTTATCTATAACAGTTTGTACTGATTGACATGGGGCACTTTGTTTTCAGGAGTACTGTATCATGCCAGAAACCTGGACTTTGGCCTATTTTTGGGGTGTGTATTGTTAGATGTTTTTGATTTGATAACAGTTGTCTTATGAATTACATTTGGTTAGTCCTGATGTTATTATAATCTATCAAAAATATTGTTAAGTATTCATGATAATATTGTGGTGGTTAACATGATCACCTAACTATTAATTATTTAATGATATAATTTTGTTTGTTAGGTAAAAATTAATAACTAGTTTTATCCTACATTTTGACTGCTAATCTTCTACAATCTTCAGGAGAAGGAAAAGAATTCAGAATCAGAACAGTCACCAATACAGAAAGCCATGAAATGTAAACCCCACTATAATATCACCATATCAGAAAAAACTGCTCTCACAAACTTGAAGAGACACCATAACAATTCTACCAGCAGACAACGTAATTCCACTGTAGTCATGGGCAAAAAAGGAATAGTAATCTATCTAACTCCAAACTCTTGTTGAAGAGGGCTGTCACATCTAGGTTAAGTCTGACCCAACTGTTAAAAAAGGAATATTAACAAACTCCTGAAGAAACATGAGAAATAACTTGGAACAGAAACAGTCAAGTAAACAGTACACAAAAACACCACTCTACAAATCTGTGGTCTACCTAAAATTCTCAAGCAAAGCTACTCTCTCTATCCTATAGCTAACTGTAGAGATTCACCATATTACCAATTAGCTAGGTATATTGAGGATATAATATCACTATTAACATGTAAAACAATCTCACAGGTAAAGAAAGATGGGTGTGTGTGGGAGTAGGGGGTGAATCTTTCTATTTTGAAAAGCTGAGACTGTAATCTGGCCGCTATAAGCACAGAAATACTTATACTCAGGATTTTCCTGAAACTGGCAGCAGTTTATTAGCTGAAACACAGAATAAAAACTAGTCAGTAATTAGTAACTAGTTAATCATGATCTAGATTATAATTAACTATTAGTAACTAGTTAATCATTTAGACCTAGGTGATAAAAAATCTTCAGCATTTTTATAAACATACAGGAGACTACTCTTTTGGATTATCTCCTCCTCTATCCTCCAAAAACGAAAATCATAGACAATAAATCACTGATTTTTTTAATCTTTAATGGCAATTTTATAGAACAAATTGTTAAGTTTTTGTGGTCCATGTAATATTTAATTGCTTTTAAAAACTGAAAAAGAATTTTAAACCTCATATTTTCTGTCCATGTTAGAAAAAACTCAGAATACTGTGCCTCTGGTATCAGTATCAATACTACCTGTTAACTTCAGTTTAGGATTTGTGACATATCAGCTTTGACTGTGCCATAAAGTTCCACAACAAAGATTGCTGTAACTTGTGTTTCTTCAGGAATCTTATTAAAGAGCTAAATCCAATGTGAATTTTTTCATTTTATTTGCACCTTCTCTCAATATTCAAAACAATTCAGCAACTCCAGTGCATGAACTGTGAATACACATTAATAAAATTTGGATACAGGTTGTTTGTGAGTGACTGTGGTAGTTACTGCACCATTCAAGTATGCTCTCTGTGTTCATAGTTGCTTCAATTTCTTTCTTGCAGGATTCTTTGTATCATTGCCATTGGAGGGCAATATCAGATTCAGTCAGCATTTTGTATATTTCGACAAAACTATGTTAGATATTACCCCTAATGTGCACTTATGAAAATGCTGAAATTTTAATTTTAGATAAGAAAATTATTCATAACAAACCTTAGTCTTGACAGAAAAAATACATGTTTACAATTTATTAATTTTTTTGTAGTGTACTTGATCTAACAAGTGTTCCAAGAAACTTGTATAACTGGAAACAGTATTATTATTTTAATATGGACAATTATTTTTACTTGTAAATAAATTGCTTCAGAATATCCATATACTTTCACCCTAATTACAACTTTGTGTTGAAGTCTTTTTAAGGCTTCTAGAATATAAATTTCAAAAGTTTGATGCAATTTAAATGTTGTAGATAAAAAGAAAATTGGCCAAAAATGTCTTTAAGTGTTAAACTGTATTTCACAGTTGTCTGCTAGGTAATTATAATAAACAGTTTCAATAACTTTTACCTTCCAGTTGGGACTTTATGAACCATACATGGTTGGTTACAGAAGCACTTCGACCAATTGTTGTGGAGCTAGACTACCAGCGCCAAGGAAAAACTTTATTCCGTGGAGTCAACTTTGTAGGATATGTCGGAATCCTTACAGCTATGAAGCCAGTAAGCAGTTTTATGATAATTTAGTTTACTCCATGGCCAGTTAATGTTGTTAGCTGTGCAGCTGGTTTTAATATATTTTAATTACCTAAGGTTATTATTAATATTGTTATTTTAATAAGTGTGATTGAGATCTCAACCAACAGACTGTATGATTAGATCCAGCTAAGCTGTACAAGGGCTTCATCTCAAGTAACATTGAACTTAAACCATTATACCTATTTGTATAAAACAATTCCACAGTTTCTTCATATTTTGAATATGGTGAAAAAAAAATATTTATTTTAATACAATTGTTTTTAAATTAAACTCTGTTTTATGTACAAATGTTATGTTGTATGAAATTATTTTTATGCTTAGTAAATAATAGCCCGAAATAAAATAATTATATTTAAAACAAAAGCTAATTTTTCTGTGTTATTTTGTTTGAAGCATAAAACATAATTATTATTCTTTAATTCTTTCTCATTAGCTATAAAATATAAAGCTTAACAGATACTTTTATTTTGGATGACCTCTTCCTCTAAAGCAGTACTACAGAGGAAAAAATGAAAAACGATTATCATAAAGACATTATATCACTGATTTTTTTGTTGCTTAATGATAGTACTATAGAACAAATTAAGTTTTTGGTGGTTCATATAATGTTAAGTAGCTTTTAGAAACTGAAAGTTTTGAACATCATATGTATCTCTCTGTCCATAGTAGAAAAAACAATAATGACAAGACTGTATCCTTGGCATCAGTATCAAAACTTCTTGTGTTAACTTCAGTTTAGGACTTGTGACATATCAGCTCTGATTTTGCCATAAAGTTGTACTACAAAGACTGCTGTAGGACTAATATAACTGGTCAACTTGCTAAGGGAAATTTACTAGTTATACTTGTTTATTTAGTGTGGGATTTTATCCTAGTTCGTTTCCTGGTTTTTACAATCCTCCTCCTCTTTTGAGTCTCATCATTGCCCTCATATATGTTTATTGTAATACACAGTGGCAGCACCAGCACCAAAAATTAGGGGGCAAGCCAAAATTTTGAGAGGCAAAACAAGATGTGTAATTTTAAAGGGACTCGTTATCCCCCCCCCCCAATTTTAGTGTCCCAAAGATGAGATGGATCAACACGATGGACCACACATTCTCCTGACATAACCCCATTGAATTTTTGCTTGTGGGGGGTTGCAAAAGATCTAGTATATTCGACACCAGTGTGTGATATCGTGGATCTTTGCCACAGAATAATCAGTGCAATAAGGAATGTGACTCCTGTGATGCTGAACAACACCTGAGTATCACCCAGATGTTCTTCAAGCAACAAATGGTGCACATGTGGAAGTATACTAAGAGAAGAAAAAACCCGAGTTGTTTATCAAATTAAATAAAACCAGAATGTTCTATCTAATATTTTCAATGTTATTAATTTTTAAAAAGAGTCAGATAACTTATGGACACCCTGTATTTCATTCATTGGTATGTATGAAAACAGTAATTGTAGATTGCACAGTAAACAAATGCCAACAAAATTTGTTAACTGACAGAACTAGTTAGCCACCAAAAATGCAGAAATACATTTTTTATCACCTAAGTAACAATTTAACATTTCAACTACTTTAAACTATCTTGTGAATAGAAAGTATGAAAAAAAAAGATATTCATAACATAATTAAAATTTTGTAGTGAATTATATTTGGAAAATTTATATCTGTCGTGTGATCAGTAAGCTTCAAACTGTTTTTCTTTTAGAACTTGTTTTCACTCACAATGGATGAAAGGTTCAACCTAAATGGTGGATTTATTGGTAGGTTTTGAAAGTGTGTGAAAAAGGTAAATAAATGTGAGAAATGAAGCTTTTGTGTAGGAACTATTTGATTTTTGACTGATTGAAATGAATTATGGATTTAATAATCAGGAGCCAAAAAAAAAAAAGACTTAATAAATGGTGGTCTACATGTACTTATGGTAAGGCATGTTAGCCTGCCATAATAAACAATTCTAAAAGCAATTAGTTACACTGGTTAATTTGTAAAGAGTGAATTATTTAGTAATCTAAGGTAAAGACAATAAAGTTTTCTTGTAAGGATATGAAATATTTTATGAAATCTGTAATATAAATACCATAAGGTCTATCAGAGGTCCACAGGCTAAATATGTCTTAGATAGACCTTAACTGTATGATATGAGGCTGAATATACTGCTGTGCACAAAACTGAAGTTATAGGTCAAATTGTTTATGAACAGCTAATTTGAGTTATTATTTATATACCTTGGAGTTGGTTAAATATGAAGAACAAAAATGTAATTAGTGTAATAAAATTGTTAGAAATAAAAAATGGTTAAATATTTGACCAAATTATTACCATTGGAGTACTAAAGTTTATTTTTCTTCTTATGGTAGTTTTAAATTTTTGTCTATTTTTTTCTCCAACTTGATACATTGTACTGTTATATTACTTTATCTAAAACGTTTTCCAGGGAGTACTATATACTTTAAAATAAATTTTGTTAGTTTGCTTAGAATTATTGGATTTGGTGTAACAAAGTTTTCTGCAACAAAATTTTGTAAATTAATCTATTCTCAATATCTAAAATACAGCTTTTCTGTTGCAGGAATAATTGAGTGGTTATTAGGTGATCATTCAACTACGTGGATGGGATTTCTGACCCGACAAGTAATGGAAAATGCCACCAGCTACACAGTGGCTCAGAAAATGCTGGCAACTACAAAGCTTCTTGCTCCTGCTTATTTTATTCTGGGTGGAAACAAATCTGGAGAAGTAAGGATCATTATTTTGTTGCTTTCAGGGTATTCACAAAACTGGAAAGTTGGGAATATATAAAAAACAAAAACAAAATTGGTTAAAATTTAATAACTGTCTAAAAACAACACTGCTGCTTAGCTATGACAGTTATTGTTATATTTTAACATATTCTTGGTCAGAAACTTTATAAGTTGATAATTATCTAATTCAATTACAGGTTAGATCAAATATGCTATTGTTACGACAGCGGAGTCACGCGATGCTGGGAGCATGCGTGCTGGAGTTTCTGGAAGGATCTTGAATTATCAAGGAACTACGCAAATGTCCTAGTGTTTGCCAGACGCACTCTTTTTTAGTATATAAGCCTGGCGAGAAAAACCAGCAAAAAGTCGGAGATAGGTAGATCAGAGATATAGATAATTTGAGTCAAGCGAACAGTAGGCACCGTAAATAAAGTGTGTGAATCGCTGTGAATTATAGCGTGTGTTTATAAAAGTAGTTAAAGTGACTGTGGAAATTCTGTGTATTACTAAAAGTTCTCAATAAGATAATAGGATTTCTAGGCACCAAATTTAAACCAGCTTAAAAACTATCAGTTTACAGGATCAGCAATAGCTTTTCCCCATTTTAACAGATGTTACCATTTTGTAAAACAGCACCTAAAATATCCTGGTGCACATATGTAACACTATTATAAATAAAATGTAAAATTTGATTGTTTATCATCAAGTTTCAATGCCCTTGTTTGCAGATTTTTTCTGTTGTATCATAACCTGAAGTATGTGTGTACTTAAGTTTTTATAACTAAGTTATAAGCTATATAAAGTAGTGTTAGTTATGTGGAAGTTTGATTAAAAGCTAAAATATCAGTGTTGTCATGTACACATGTCTGAAAAACTTAGAATTTTGCCCCGAAAGTTGGGAAAATTTAGGGAAGAATGTGGTCATCCTATTTTAGGAGGTTACAATACAAATAGTACAAAACTATATTTGCTTCATAATGAAATGAAAATAATAACTTTTCATCATAATGTTTCTGTTTATCAGATATGTAGTTTACATTTTCAAGTTATCAAGTAAGTAACAATTTACATGCTGAACTAACCTGATTGAGTTCTAACCTCAGTTTGTGAATAAGCAAGCTCTCTTTTATATGAAGGCTGTGTTCATCACTAACCCAAGTGAGCGGAGTGAAGAGAAACTGAAGTTTCTGAGTGCCCCTGGTTGTATAACCAGCCCTGAAGGGCTTGTTAGATTTTAAAACTATAATACATGTGAAGTCAATATGATCTGATCAATGACTTTGTTAAGATCTTAAAATAATTTTAATGAATGGCCACATCACTCCATATGAATAAAATTAAATATCCATACAACTAACGTACAAAATGGAAAATGATTTTGATACAAATTTTTGAGTAACTTCTGTTGTAATGATTTATGCTAGTAACCTCCACCACCCACTTCTGGGAGAATGAAATTCTTTGCTTCCTGTTTAAAAATAAATCTTTACGCTATATCAAAAACAGAAATAAATTATTTAATAAGAAATAATTTTCAGAAAAAATTGTTTTACATGGCATTATACTGTTCAATTTGAATACAGAAAGATTTCACAAATATGTTGAAAACTGGTTAAGCATAAAGGCCACCTTTTGAATTAGAGAATATCTGTAAAACATTCTTTGCATAATGTTTCTTCTCAGTTGGATTTATTTCAAATTTCTTAAAAGGCCTGTGTGATAACACGTGACCGAGGATCAAATACCGATGCTGACATCTGGACAATGGCTGATTCTGGTAATGAATGGTTTATATTGGAAACCAACTACGACCACTGGAAAAAACCACCTTTTTTTGATGATCGTCGAACTCCAGCAATCAAATGTCTAAACCAGATGGGTCAGAAGGTGGGTAAAACCAGCATCTGATGGTTTAATGAAACAAGTGATTTAAGGTTAATCAGTTGGTTGTCTGAAGGTGTGTAAGGAATTGTAAGTTGATGGTGGAATTGTTTTCTTTTCTATCTTCTCCAGTTAGTGATGAAAATATTGTTACTAACAATCAGTAACTGCATACATGCCAAAAGTTAAGTTGCTTGACAATTTTTTCTTCCCTCATTGTGAATAAGCCTTACTTTCTCGGGTAATCTTGGTAAACAGTTGCTTAGTAACCTTGAAAATACAACAGTAGCAAAAATGGTCCAGTTTTTCTTGCATGGTCAAAGTACTGTTTTTTCAGTGCAATTAAAACATAACTGTGGAATGAGTACTGGACTTTAAAAACAAGTGATCTCTTCATATTAAAAATAAAGCATAGGCCTGTTGGTACATTATCAAAACACTTTTCCAAAGGACTGTAGTATTGAACCATAAACCAAGTATAATGAAATCAGTGTTGTTTATAACGTTTTTATGTATGATTCTTATCAGAAACGTTTTATTTTGCACTCAGTATAAAAGCTTTCTCATATATTCTTGCTTGGTGGTTATATTTTTTGTTGCAAGAAAAAAAAGTTATGTCACTACTAACAAGTAACATATAGTTAATATGTACAATTATGTTTTTCTTTTGATCTAATTAGAATGCTTCTGTTAGTGGATTATTCAATTTACTATCAACCCAGCCAAACCTTAACAAGGTAAGGTTACAAGTTTCTATCTCATACATTAATATATTTTGAGAGTTTGAAAGGGGAGCACTTTTAATAAGTTTCAAGCATATTTTTCAAATATTTTAATAATAACAAATTTTCTTTTTTGTGAACATTATACCTCTACAAATAGCAGTTTTAATTTTATTTCTTTATGCCAGAGAAAGTATATGAAATTGTATTTTACTGCTTCTTCTTGCTGTAGAAATTCACTTGGGTATAGGCTACTTAAAATACAAACTTCACTGAGTTCCCGGTGGGGGCTCATTCTCTGTATTCTAGTGCAACAATTAAGTTGATACACAGTACTGTTGGGGGTCACTTACACGATACCAAGGGTTTGTTTCGATAAGGAAAACTATGAAGATGCCAAGGTCACTAACATCTATTTTCTGAAAAATAAATTCCCAGTTACTACTTGTGAAGTGTTAGTTTTCTGCTGAAATATTAATCTAGTTATTTCTACTGTCACTTGGTCAGTTACCATTTTAGAATATATTTAACAGCGAGACAGAATTCTATTAAATCTTGTGTCACATCACCAGTGTATGCAATATTGATAAATGGGATAAAAGAGGGAGTAAAAAGTTGAAGTCTTTACAATCTCTATTAGAATACCCCACTCAGCAGTATGCTTTTGAGTTTGATCCTAGTGGTAGACACTGTCTAATCACCTACTGTGTAGCTTTGTGCTAAAACTAACAAATCGTACATGCCCAAACTATTTTTAGTTGACAGGTTTCTATTAAATTAGTGTATCTATATCCCTGAAGCAGACATTCAATATCAAAAAATAGCTACTGTTCCAAATACTTTGTACCACAGTTGTAAACCGTAATTTTAGTTGTAGCTGTCCAATTTGAAGAAGTGCTGGTATCAGTTACTATTGACTCTTTGGTTAAATTTGTGCAGGTGATTCACCAGTACTAGAAGATGGCATTTTGTATTCTTCTGTAAGACACACATTCTTATACAAAGAAGGTTTATGAAAAAAATAATTCCTATAATTGCTAAACATCAAATGCACATTATTTAAATATGTGATAAAGAAATTTTCATCTGCTCTCATGTCCAACAGGGTATGTAACATATTTTACATACCCCGAGTACTCCCTAAAATTGGAAGTAGTCACTTTTAAAGTTCTACTTTAAGCATTTGTTTTTAAGCCAAAAACAGTGAACTAATATGTTAAATAATGAAAGATGAGCACACAAAAAAAAAAAAAGAAAAAAAAAGTGATCTCCACGTACAGGATAGCCAAGTAAACTAGGATGTGAGCAACAGTGTAATAATTATGAAAGCATAGGATATGTAAGGCCTGCAACTATATTTTTATTTGTTTTTTCAGCTGACGACTTACACTGCACTGATGCAAGTAAATATCAACAAAATGGAGACATACTTACAATATTGTTCTGATCCTTGCTGGCCTTGGTAATTATTATTTTTTAAATAACAAGTACTGTGGAAAAACTTTCACCAGCTGGCTTGATTTAATATATATTAAATGTTACTTACTAGTCTATGCAAGGTTTATAATTTATTTCTGATGTTATGTGGATAAAAAAGTGATTTTGTTTTTCCTTTTTCAATCAGAAAATGTTTCAAAACCACACCCTGACCACAGTTTTTACAATTTATAAGGCCACCAAACACTTGGTTACCAAGATCATTTAATATAATACCCATTCATGGGCAAATGTTTCTCACATAGCCTGTATCTACTTTTATACAATGGATACCTGGCTTAAAAATTGTTGTTAAATGGGTTTATATGTCAATAATAATTTTTTTTTTTATCTTTAGTTAATTTCTCCTTGGATATTTATGATACGAAGTATTACATTTAGAGATGTTTTAGAACTATTTATAATTCATAAACTATACCTGAATTTTTTTTAATGTATAAACTTGCTAATAAGTTATTTTCTGTTGTAATTACTCTTAATAAAGAACCTGATTTCTCTTGGATTTACCTGTTCAGTCTTTACAAATTTTCACAACAAGCAGTCAGTAAAAATTATGAACAGCATTTTAAAAGATCTTGTAATGTGAGCCTAAGCCTCAATGTGTATTTAGAGGTATGCTGTAACCGGATTACTCAATACTTCCTTTTCTATTGTAAGTTATAACAAAATTCACAATTACTGAAATACCACTTAATATGGCTGGTAGTGCTCTAGTTATATAATTCTTAAACAAAATTTCATGTAATCAAAATAAGGCAGTTTTTTAAAGAACTACATCCATTTCTGGATGAGTTCAAAAACATTAAGAAAAATATTTTGAATGTAGACAACCCATTATAATAGTTCAGATACACTCATAGCAGAGTTGTCATTATGATGTGATTGTTGTTTCCTGATAAATAATCTATTTGAGGAAATTAAGCCCAAAGAAAAAGAACTGAATAAATTCTGAAATGAACAATGAATACAACTGCCTTTATTGGAATAAACATCAAACTTCATTACAAATCATATCCATGTAATGTCTTCAAAAAATAGTACAAGTAAATGCAATATAAGTTGTTTGAAACCCTGCTGCTGTACTACCAACATTTTTACCTTGGTGTGTGTGTGTCTATAAATATATATTTTATTCACACACACACACAACACTTTGCAATCAGGCCCTTCACAGTAAGAAACACGCTGATGTACCATGCAAATAACCATCAAGTTTCTTTATTTCCTGCAAATGAAGAGGACTTTTTTTTTGCCTAGTAACCTCACACGTCTTGTATAAACTAGATGAACTTCTGTACTTCCACAGCCTCTAATATATAACTATTACAAATCCATAATATTTTTATTAAAAGGGATCTTCTATTATAATACTTTCACTTCACATCAAAGTACAATGCCCCTTACATCCAACAAGTCCACAGTGTAACTTAATGGACCCCAAGTGTTCCATTTATGTGGGTAGGATAGCTCCAGGGGATCAAAGTGTTTTGTACCAACACTGTTTCTCAATAAGATAATAGGATTTCTAGGCACCAAATTTAAACCAGCTTAAAAATTATCAGTTTACAGGATCAGCAATAGCTTTCCCCCATTTTAACAGATATTACCATTTTGTAAAACAGCACCTAAAATATCCTGGTGCCTACGTAAACACGTAAAGGGATTCTCAAAATTGTAAACCATAAGGAAAGTTGACTTGTTTATTTAACCCTGTGACCACTGTCAGTTGGCATTTAAGGTCTTAAAACATTCGTATTAAGTTAAAATAGTCATTCATATATTGCTTTTTTTGCAAAATACATGACACTCAAACAAAATGCATTTTTTATTAAAGAGAAAGTCAGAGTCAGCCAACTGTCAGGGCATTATGGGAAAAGAATATTGCATAGCCAAAAGAAAACTAGAACCAATAAAGTCTGATAACTTCCAGTAAGATAATTCTGGTGTTAATAAAAAGCTGCACTCCTGTTTATATACGCATACAATTCTTGGCCAGCAGCAGCAGCAAAAATAAAAAAAAATCCAGACTAGTCTTTTTCCTCCTTTAAATTGAAAAGTTAAAAAAGAACAATCAGAAACGTTTCTAACTTATGCAACTTTATATCAAATTTCTAATTATGTTTATTCTAAATATAACTGGACATTACATAATATTAAAGTATGTATAAAATGAGTACATGTAACAAAAACAATATGATTCCAGTTAGGAAAGTAATATTAATATGGTTTAATTGTACTTTTATATGTTTTATAAAACTGTCAATGTGGTTTTAATCTCTAAAAAGGGGAAGACAAGTTGGATAAGAGCCTATATACTGTGCTTCTTACCAATATTCAACATTTAGAAGTTAAAAAATTGTATAGTTAACAATGTTTAAAAAAAAATTACTTTTATATGTATTATAAATTCTGAACTTTCTTTACTAGTTTTACTAAACAAAAACAAATGCTGGTTACAAGCTTTTGTTAGACTGGTATGTTAAAAAAAAAAGAAGCAGAAATGTTATAGCTATATAACAAAATTAATAATTATAAAGAGTAACCGTGGGTAGACAATTTACAATTTTGCTTCAAAGTTGTAATATATTGTACTGGGTACCCTGACAGACAAGTTATTTGTAAAGAAAGGCTGAGTTAAACAACTTTTTAAAAAATATTTGCTGTTAATCAAAATTAAAATCACAAACAAGTTAAGTGAACCTTAGTGTATTTGTCAACTGTGTATAAAATAATGTTGACAGCTGATGTAACATCTGGAAATACCTTACATTGTATTTGTCTTTAACAGTCTTTAAGCAAAGTATTCCCATGCAAAACCTTTCAGTCTTTAAACTGTTTACTTCTACTTATGTACAATGTGTGTTTGTAGTATGAATGATTATTTAAAAGAGACTAGATGAAACAATAATACACTATGATATGCCATTCCTTTACATATATATATATATATTTTAAATCCTACTGTGCTGATGCAACAAACTAAGGTGTATTTAACTTATAAAGTTTTGTGGAAAATGCTTATGTCAATAACAATATCTGTGATACTGTACAGGTAGACACTGAAAACAATTACTGGGAATGACAAGATCAAACAATTTAAAAAAAAAAATTCAAGATTAAGAGAGATGTACGACAGAATATTGAGTTGACTTATTGAAGCAGTAAACCAATGAAGGCTGATACATAACACTTTAAGATAGTAGTTCACTGAATAATACTAGACATACTTTAATACTGGTCTCTGATGTATTCAAAGGAAAACAATTGTCCCAACATCGCTGGAAAAAAACAAACATTTTTATGAGGAACATACCAGTACCAACATAAGCTTAAAACAACATTATAGTTCCAATGGGCTTCAAAATGCTGTGGTATATGAACTTGGTGACATTTTGAGTAGCTTTTGCTTCCTTTCATAAACAAAGGATGAAAATACACAAAAGCCTACACATGTACTGACCAATTTACATACCTTGGCAATTAAGTACTCATAAAAAAAATTACATGATACAATGTAGAGCATAGTGCCATAGACATTTTTCCACTGAATTTCAACCTAAAAATAACAATAAGTTACTGTGCTCTATATGTAGTTTAAACTGTACCCAAATAAAAACAACTAAACATTAAATTTCATGGCACAAACAAGTTATGGTAGTTACAAATGTTGTTAGATTCTTGGCTTCAAACAATACACAATGTCACTATCAATAATAACAAATTAAGGTATCATTTCACTTCATTTAAAACTATGTATGTATTCATGTCATACACATACATTTATATATGTTACTCATTTTGTTTAAGAACTAATATAACCTATAAATGTAAGTTCTTTAAACTTTTTCTTTTAAATAAAAGAACAGCAATGATTCTTACAAATTTTTCTGAAAGGTAAACCCCTTTTTTTTTTTATTATTGTTGTACTAAAAACTTTTAAAGACTTAACAAAAATTATCACATAGATACTATACGAAATAAACAAACCAAAGCTCAAACGATGTGAATTAGGTGGTTTTCAGAACTAAGGCTAACTGATTACTGGTAAGAAGTTAAAAAAAAAAAAAAAAAAAAAAAAGTAGGAAAGCTTCAACTATAAATCTCAAGTCATCACAAAAATGTAACACAAAAAAAAACCTGATTAATTATTAAACTTTTAAAATTAATAAAAACTTTCAACTCTTACAGATTATCCTTGAATAATAATAATAAAAATTATATATGCACAAAAAAAAACATCCAAAAAATATTCTTTTGCTGACACAACCAGATTAGGAAGTTTGCAGCAAACTAAACCAAGAGAAAGTGTTATAAAATACTATTACTTTGTTACATCAACACACACACACAAACACTGCAATTTACTATCTGATTACTTGTATGTGTTATTTAATAAGATAACTGACTAGAGTTATGACAACAACACGATTCAGGCAAGGCGGAAATTGTGGTTTATACTGGAATGTCAGAAGCACATGTTGACGTTTGTCACCATGAAATATGCTTAGTATTAAACTGACTGTCTAATATCTTGTTCATTTAACAAATACATGTGGACACAATAAGGCCATAATGGTTTACCTTTTATATATAATTTACTTTTTATCCCTGCAGTATGATTTACAATATCTTTTTTTGTTCTTTTTTATTCCTCTTTTTTTTTTAACTACTGATGCAGTACAAACTACTTTTTTGCACTTTTATTTGCATCGAACTTTATAAACAACGAAACCTATATATGTATAGTTTAACCAATCGCTCAGCCAAACTAAACAATCAAAAAAAGATGATTGCTGAAAAAAAAAAAAAGACAAAAATATCATTAAATATAATTGTATATGAAAAATGTATTAAAATAATAAAAGAATAATACCAAATAAACACCTAGCACAACAAATAATGGCGAGATACAGATTTCAAAATCAGACTTGCAAACAGCAAAACAGAGTGAAACTTACATTTCATAAATCGTTAATATACTTGAAAATATTACTATAAACTTCAAAAAGTGATATGGTAATAGTTGACTTTTTCCCATTTTGCTCTCATGAACTATTAAAAAGCATGTGTGCATCAGACAACTGTACAGATTCTTCCCTAGTTTCTTGGATACTTAAAACATCTAGTTGGATAACAATTCTCATTAGAGTTGTAATATGTTTTCACATTCATTACGAATCTCAGTTTCTGGTGCAAGCTTCACAAAGACAAGACAGTATCACAGTAACAACATGTCAGTGTGATCTGAACTATACATGGCACCTACAGACATCTAAATAATTGGTTAAATCCCTCATTAAACTGACACAAAAAATTAAAATAAGTGAAATAGTATGGACTGAATAAATTTTAATTACTTGTATGTATATATATATATATATATATATATAATATATTCTAGTTTGCAAACACAACTAATCAAGTGAATATAGCATAAGGCATTTCTCTAAGTAACTGTAACACTATATTTAAAATTGAAGAACATCAAAACTACAACAGGAAGAAAACATACACTTATTATGAGGTTACGAAAAGTGAAGAAAAAACTTAGAGCAAGTAAATTGTAGCCAACCAAATTTTTCCATACAAAATTTTGTAAAACAAGAGCTCAATATGGAGCATTATCAGCTTTTCCCAATATATATAAGGTTTAATAAAAGCTAAATTACTTTAAGTACTTATAACTTTTTTACCTGCTTAACAAATGTTTGGTAACTTCAAATTTTAAGTAGTTTTATAAATAAATCTTGGTCAACAGATCAGTCACAGCTTCCACACAATAAAAGAATATTTAATATAACTTTTAAACTCTCAAACTTGTATATAGTTTTTATGTCATGAAGGATAGTTTCCAAAACTTGATATTGTTTGTACTGAGGCCCCTGATACACAAGCTCTTTATAAGGAACAGCTGAAGTCAATACTAACAGCTGAAGATAGGGCGAGATCAAATCAACAAAAATATACGTGTATAGATATATATGTATATATATATATATGTGTGTATAGTTCTGAGCAAGCTAACAATTTTACTAGGGTTAATATCACAGGCTTCCTACTGAACGGAATGACCTACATCTCATTCATTGTCTTTTTTTTCTTTTTTTTTATAACATCAAGAATTTCTTTGGCTACTAGAAGATGAGGAGTTCATCTTTTTTTTTTCTTGTTCATTAAAAAACTCCCACAGCCCTGCAACTACGAACTACTAGGAAATTACATTCTCTTACATATAGATGACATGTCGTATGGCTCACAATTCAAAGGCAACTAATAAACATTACTTTCTGATATTGAGAGATTAGATATAATCATTATGATGCCACACACCTACAGTGAACATCTTCATAAAACATGTACATTCATGAGAGCTACTTGTTCACATGATATACAAGGTGTTCAAGATCAAGACATGGTGATTGTTTTTGGCCAGAGTGACAACATAACCTTCGGATGTAATCTTCAGGCCACAGCATCGACTGACCTTAACGTATGGACACTCAAACTCAGACAGGAGTGAACCCTCACTCGAAAAGACAACAACGTGAAATCGATTCCCATGGCTATCTCCAACCAATACATCACCAGCATCACTTATATCAATTCCATTGGGAAAATTGGTGATATTTTCACAGCCTATACGTCTCATGTGCTGTCCATTTTCATTAAAAACAACAACACAATGTCCTTTAAAATCGCAGATGTAATACTCTTTCCCACTGATGGCTATGTCTGAAGGCTCTCGCATGTACTCACTGCAGTCAAACCAGCGAAGTAAGTCCCCATTCTCTGCAATAACGAAAACTGTGGGAGAGACACTATCCACAGCCACAATGTGTCCTTCTCCAGTGATGGCTAATCCTGCAACAATGTCAATATACCTGATAGCAATCTTCTTGATAAAATGTCCATTCTTCGTGAAAAGTTGCATGCGGGATCGCTCATTTCCTCGGTCGCAAATAACAAACTTGCCAGATTGTCGAATAACAGCAACCTACCACAAACCAAAGTTTACAATTGTTTAAATGCCTCCAAATTAGTATATTTTACTTTTATTTCCAGTGAAATAAATTGGTTTTACACATTTTGGGCTATTAGTTTTCTCCTATCTTTACTGTATATATATTTTTTTTAAACACTGCAATATGTTGTCCTGTTTTTGACAAAAATTACTTTTTACAAACTCAAGAAAGTTATCTCAAAAGCGTTTTTCTTTAAAATTCCATCTAAATATGAAGTTCTTTGTTCATAAATACCACAGGACTGAAAGTAATACTGAGGCTTGTTTTACATAAACATATCATAGTTTATTAGAAACATTAAAGGCTTTCTGGTTCATTGTTATGAGTTATTCTTTAATTAAATTACTTTAGTCAACAGAAAAATAAAAATACCTTTCGAGGATACCACAGCTGCCCTTCTTCCTTTCCAGGAAAACCAAACTGGTACTTGAACTCACCCATTTTATCAAAAACCTGGATTCTGTGGTTATTGGTGTCAGCCACAATAATTTCTTCTTCCAAACCCAAGCAAAAACCATGGGGTGAACTAAATTGCCCTCTTCCTGGCCCAAGCTGGCCAAACTTACACCTTCATAGACAAAATAAAACACTTAGAAAAGGAACAGCATAATACTTTATATGACAGTATAAAGCTGGCCAAATTTACACCCCAATAGACAAAATAAAACACTTAGAAAAGGAACAGCATAATACTTTATATGACAGTATAAAGCTGGCCAAATTTACACTTCCATAGACAAAATAAAACACTTAGAAAAGGAACAGCATAATACTTTATATGACAGTATTTCACAGAATCCAGATTAAAAACTTAGTACCATCAATAAGCTAAACTTGAAAGTTAATCAAATCAGAGGCTTAAGTCGAATAGAAAATTTAAATGAAAGACGTAAATTTAATAATTCACTCAATGTTAGATTACAAGTGAAGTCAAAATGAATGCTATGAAAATGGTTTAGTTAGTTCACTATAAAGAAGCTAAAAATAATAAAAACACTACTTCATGACATGAACAAGTTGTACCTTATCTGCATTGTGTTTAGTTTGGTAGTGGCACTTCGTGGCGGAGGGTTATAGCTTCCTTGACCACCTGTCACTGGTGGCATAACTGGAAGTAGAAACATAAGCAGGATAATTGTGGAACATCACATAAAAATATTGTAACTTGTAAAATACTAAATAAATAATAAAAGATTGCGAGGTCTTATAATGCCCAAAACAACCAACTAGTGGAGTAATAAAAAGCAATATGCACACAGTTCAGATTGTGAAATATTTTTAATAAAAAAACAAAGCCTGTAGAATATGCTTGAGATTTACTTTTTTTTTTTTCAGAAAATATTTGTAGTGGCTGAATCTCAGAAAATATGATAAAACAAAGTATCCAAGTTCTTTAACTCTTGTAAAGACACAATGAATTCTGTATTAGATTTGGTATTAATCTCATAAATCTATGGTTCTAATATATTTTTCACAAGAGAAAGAAAGAAAGATAATACAATATAAACTATTACTAACCATTTCCTGAAGTGAAAGAACTTGGCACACCCAAGTTCAGGTTAGCACTGATAGCTGATACACCATTCATAAGAGGTGATCCAAAATGAGGGCTACTTCCTCTGGTCGACTGTAAAGGAAGAGGTGAGGTTCCACCATTCAAAAGACTTCCCAAATCTGTGTCCAATGGAGATGGTTGTAAAGATCTTAGCCCTTGGGAGTGAGGCTGGGATGTAGTAGAATGGGACATACTAGGAGAATCAGGACCCATGCTTGGAATCATTTGTCTACCTAAAAGCACTTGACCTGTGGAAACACAGGTAAAGATTATAGTCCTATGTATATAAAAGCCAAAAAAACATTTCTACCAAAATAAATCAAGTTCACATAAAAATATCAATCTTCTACATCACAATTCACATTCCTTTTACAGCTGGTTATATTATATACTGAATCTTACAATTTTTACATGATAAAATTCCAATGAGTATATTTAGTTTTCAATACATTTTCAATATTTATCAAAAATAAGAATTAAATAAAATGTTACACACACACACACACATTTTTTGCTAGAATTCTATTATAAATATTCATGTCTAATTTTTGTCTAGAATACATGAAAATGATCCTGCATCATCCATTCTGCACAGCTATTAGTGCTTTTATAAAATAATCATACTTGAACCATTTCTTTAACTCTTACTTTAAAGTATTGGTAGCTAATGCAGCCATGTTCAGACAGTAACTTAAATATTTTTTTCAATCATTAAAGATATCTAAAAATGAAAACTAAAACATTACGAGGGCTTTCTAATGATATAAGCCAGTCTTCAGACAAAGATCATACGTACCTACACAGACATTTTGAGAATAGTTGATGAAGATTCAATTTGTAAAAATGACAATTTTTGATCATGAAATTTGTGTAAGTATAATGTACACTTATGAGCCAACTGATATTAGATAGATATATAATGTAACAGTATCAGGCAAACTGAATAAGGTAATTTGACATTCCATTGTTTCCTGAAAAACAGCACTAAAAAATTACAAATAAAAAGTATCTCAACTTTTCTTGTTCTTTTTTTAACCGGTTTATGCAGCTTCCAGAAGCAATAAACCACCATGCAGTTAAGTGCTCAGCTTGTTTTCATGTGGGTGGACAATAATCATGAACATAAAAACACCAGTTCTAATTATATAAACAAACATCTTTTAGCACCTCTTCCTTGTTTTGTTATGGGAAATATGTTATTTTACAGGCAATTCTATGCTCTAACTTCTCTAAAAAGCTACAATAGAAAAAGCTAAAATTCTTGGCTAGTTTCAGAGTTCTTTTGAGGATATACAGTGGCACCATTTTCAAATACACAATCTACCATGCATATTCAAATACTCAGCGATGGGTTACACAGGTGTTTATGTCACACACAATATTTATAAATATCACATTCACAGTTTACGAATGCCTTGCTCAAAGTGATTTATTCAAATTCCTAGTCATTTCCACTTTCTTTATTACACTGAATTATGGAATGTACTAGTAAGTTTGAGTTCATCTAACTCTTTCCAGCCTGGCATACCATGTTTTTCTCAAGGGAAAATTACATCAATTTTTAAAATCTTCTGTCTTATCTCAACCCTCAAACTACCTACAAAATAAAACTTTAACTGTTCACATATATAATTTTGTTCTGATTTATATTACATTAAAATTTGTTTTGGATAAAGTAAATAAAAAAATCTTCCAACTTCAATTTGGATTTGTGTGTCCTCCCACTGGAATTATTTTTTGGTACATAAATACTTAATCTTCCCACCTGTCCAGATAGTTTATCATCATATGATGAAAAGTTGCAAATATGTACTCTTTGTTGGTTATTTCTTGTTTTAATGGTTTAAAACAGTGAAATTTAAGTTTGTTCAAAAAAAAAAGAGAAAAAAAATCAATTTATTGCCATTTGTGTTCATAATTGCCAAGTTTCTAAATTTGAAAAAAAGAAAAGAAAAAAGATGAATAATTATGCAAACTGAAATCTTTATCAATTTATTTCTCATAAAGCTCCTTTGCTTCCTAATGTGGAAGCAGTGCTTTTAAAACTTTTGGTTATCATGTCAGATGCTACAGATATTTGTAAAACATGTTTTGTTATGAAATTATATGTTCTTTTTTTTCTTTACTTAAAAACAACCACAGAATGCTCCATGTTGCAGAAATATGCACCAGATGTAAAAAGTGTTTCCTTAGCTTTCCAAATTACTTTATTTTTTATCGATGAAAATACTATTCTTAAAACTTGAAAGTTTTTACCTCACAACAGGACAGTCTTTGGTTATTTGTGAAAAAATAGCAAGAAGGAATAGTGATTAAGCTTTCAACTTAGAAATGTTAATACAGCCCTTACTGGACACTTAAAAACATATTTCATTGATTAAAACAACTATCATTTTGTATCTGTTCAGGAAACAACTGAGACTATCAAACAATGTTTTCAATACACGATATACTTAGCCATTGCTAAAGAATGCTTTTACTCAAAGCAAATATATTGAATTATCTCAAAATAGTGAAAATTGGAACTATGCATTAGGTTCACTGAAAAATCTTGCTTCTAGCTTTTATATACCATTCATTGTCAGCCTGACTCATTCATAGTGAAGTCTGAAAAACTTTCTAATCATAAGAAAATTAAGAACATTATCTTAAAATGATTTACACGGATATCATAATGTTTTAAATTAACATTTGGGAAAGTTTTAAGTATTCTTATTTGTATTCAATATCTTCAATATTAAAAAATTAAGTAACAAAGAATACCAGAATTATTCATTGACACTGAGCCTAGTTTGGCCAAAGCTGACAGGTTGTTCAGGGCATTCATTTGTGCAGCTGCTACTGAATCTGGTCCACTGGTGGATATCTGTAGAAGATCGTACAGAGTTGGAGGTGAAGGGGTTGGATTAAGAGACTCGTGAGAAGAACTGTGTTCAGCCATGCCTGCCAACTGGGCTAGGTTGTACTGGGCAACATTATTGCCCAAGTCTACATCCAGAGTTGAAGGCACTGAGGTTTTATCACTAAGAACACCATGGGGTAAGACAAACCCCTCGTTATCAAGTGATGACACTGAGTGGATGGGGGAGGTTTGCTGGTGAGGTGGATTGTCCTCAAGTTTTGACAATACTGTTGCAGATGTGCACAAAGATCCACATAGCTCTTCTATATTTTTTTCAAACTTGGATTCATCACATTCAAACTTGATCTCCACGGAGACATCAGGTTTAGGAGTGTTGTTAATTAGATACATTAACTGGGTACAGACAACCTAGAAATAAATAAACCCATTAAATAAATGAAATTTCAAAGTTAACCACTGGCTAATCTTGACATAAAAACCAATATTCTTCTATAACTCTCTGGAAAATGCAAGGTAAAAAAACAAACTTAAACTGAATTGTAATTTTTAATCCTTTCTGGACCAGAGGTGTGCCACTGAAATCCCTTGATTTTTTCCTTTTCCTGGTAAACAGATTTAAACAAATTACATGAAACTTAGTACAAACTTCATAAGTAGTATCTGTTTTCAGCTTTGAAAAAATATCACATAATTTTATTTTCTAACATTTGTTACATTGTGAAATTTCAAACTTTTGTTTGTGAGACATTGTTTTGAAAAAAATATTTAAAACACTATCTTAAATTTTTTGATCTTAGTGATCAGAAAGTTCCATTTCATATATCCAATCAGTTCCAACTTGAATGATATTCTTTAACATTTCTTTTGCCAATTCTGCCTATAAATCAGAAAAGGTAAAAATAAAAGGAGCAGAATATATCTTTCCATCATACCTTAGAGGAATGGAAAGTTCTAACAATGTTAGTGACCGGGACAAATAAGACATCTACAAACTGGATAACATACACTGTCCCTTGTAAAACAAACCAAGTCTGATTCATGATTACACAATGACCTAACAAAAGATCAAAAACAAAAAGTATGACAAGCAAATGAATTGTATAAATGATAAAGATATTTTATGCCTCACTAGTACAGATGCATTTTGTCATTATTCCTGCTTGCAATCACACCTGAACAACCATGTCTCAAGTTGCATTCTTACAATCTTTTTTGCTATAATGAGGCATTCGGCAAGTTAGTGAACAAAATTAATGGTGTATTACTTCTTATGTAACTTCTAACTGTGGTAGGACTCTTTGTTTACTGTGTCAAGAAGATGATTTTGGAAGTGCACAAGTAGACTTGATAAGAGAAAAACGGGTTTTCTGTGCCGTATTTGTATAGCAGTGGCGATTTGCACCAGGTCTGTTTATTTGAAACATCAGGATAGCAATGTTTACTAATTCAAATTTATTATGTCTATCTTCATGAAATTTGGTAAGCTTTCAGTAAACACAAGTCTTCTGTACATAAAAAAATGAGATTTTTCAATAAAGCATTTACCAAGTCGGTCTGAGTGAATTGTGATTTTTATGTTTTTACTTTTCTTATTTTGCATAACCTCTTTAATGAATATCAAAAGTTTTTTGTTGTTTTATTTATTTTCTCTACTCTAACTAGCAAAATCAGCAATTTAGGGTAAAATGAAAATTTGAAGTCCACGAAATCAACCTAAATTTTCTTTCTTTCTAGAATGACTGCATATTGTATCAGATAGTTATACCTATATATTCTTACAGCCTAGGCTTTTCACATCTGGTTTCATTTAGGTTTACTGCTTTACAGCTGTATTCAGACTGTATGCTAAAACCAGTTACCACAGTGGGACAGCCATGAATGCATGCTTGTTTATCGAGTATAATGACCAATGTTTTAATTTTTGTCACTTAAGTTTTATGAACAAACCAAACAAGTTTTTACATTATAGTTATTTTTATAAAATCAAATCAAAAATATACATAAAAAACAAAACATCTCGTAGTTATTTCTAGATTCAGATCTTCTGGCATTGAGGATAAAAAACTAAACCTACTTTTTTGTGATTATGTTGCTTGTCCCCAGAATTATTCATGTTTATTTCAAATACTAGTTTACCCATGGGTCTATGGCCCGCACTTACAAAATAGTAGTTCAAGCAAATTTGGCATCAGTTATAATTAGAGAACTTATTTAAGTAAGCCTAATAATTATCGCTCATAACTTGGTTAAAGAAATTAAGTTTGCGTTATAGTGGCAATGATCATTAAATTGAGAAAGTGCAAAACTGTAGTTCAACAAATTTGCTTGAACTACTATTTTGCATTTTTTTCAGTTTAATGATCACTACTGCTCTGATGTAAATTTAATTTCTTTAATCAAGTTATGAACAGTAATTATTAGGCTTACTTAAATAAGTTCTCTAATTATAACTGTTTAGATGCTAAGTTTAGAAACATCTGATATAAAATAATTTAATTAAATTTTGAATGTAACTTTGTAAAAAGGCCACAACATGCACTTTATCCCTCTTGTACACAGAGATAACCAGTTAACCAAACATTTTGTTACTTCTGTAGCCATTCAAATGCAGAGCTGACTATCTAACATCCTTCTCTGGAACAAAATAAATGGCTGATACAATCAAAGCTGTGTCGATTTTGGGAAGAGGTAAAACAGAGCCTAATCGACTCATTATCAAGTGATGATAATAAAAATGATATCTGAGCTGAAGACATGAACAATGTTGTTACTATCATACAAACCACTGAACAGTATCCCAGAGGAGAAAGTTTATCCAAATCCAAATAAGCTTGTGCTCCCTGCTTTAGCCAACATGGAACCCTATGATTTGGCTACACTCATGCTTTGGCTAATAGATAGATGTCTAAAATGTCACAGATGCTGTGTATACTTGCTCAGATAAGACCAAATACAATTCTCGTCCTAGACAAATATGCGATACTTTAACCCCTATTGGCCCGGGTGCACATTACTAAGCATGAC